>NW_017677420.1:0-1952 GCF_001879085.1 Nicotiana attenuata
GATAAAATCTAAAGTTTTTCAAATTGATTCCTAGTTCGGTAAGGTTTTTTTCGGCGGGTTCTGAGGGAGTGGAAGGGATATGTGTAGAAAAAATTAAATTTAATAAAAAAAAAAGAAAAAAAAAGTAAGGGACTGTGACGACCCGGCCCGTCGTCACGTGAGTTACCGCCCCGTTTCCCTCATTTTATGTTTCTCTATGCTTCATTATCGGTATTGGAGGTGATCGAGTCGAATTGGATTGGTTTTAGATGGAAATGAGACACTTAGTCTCTTTAAGGAAAGCATGTTTTGGAAAAGTCAACCGGAAGTTGACTATTTAGTTAGAGGGCTCGGATGTGATTTCCGATGATTCGGTTAGCTTCGGGGGATGATTTGTGACTTAGCAGTGCAATCGGAATTGGTTTTGGAGGTCTGGTGTAGAATTAGGCTTGAATTGGCGAAGTTAGTATTTTGGCGAATTCTGGTTGGTAGGTGAGATTTTGATCCGGAGGTCGGAATGGAATTCCGGGAGTTGCAGTAGTTCCGTTAGGTGATTATGGATGTGTGTGCAAAATTTCAGGTCATTCGGAGGTGTTTTGGTCGGGTTTTTGATCAAATGCGTAATTCGGAAGTTTTGAAGAAACTTAGGCTTGAATTCGATGTGATTTAATGGTGTTGGCGTTGTTTGATGTGTTTTGAAGATTGGAACAAGTTTGAATAATGTTTTAGGATGTGTTGGTGCTTTTGGTTGAGGTCCCGGGGGCCTCGGGGTGGTTTCGGGTGGTCAATCGGACCATTTTTGGACTTCAAAAGTAGCAGATTTTCAGCTGTTGGTGTTGCAGAGATTCACCCTTCGCGTTCGCGTGGGCGATGTCGCGAACGCGTAGAGGAAATTGGAGGGGCTTGGAAGTTTGGTCTACGCGTCCGCGTGGAAGAGGGCCGCGTTCGCAATGTTATGGAAGGCAAAGCATCGCGTTCGCGTTGGAGGTAACGCGTTCGCGTAGGAGGAAATCAGGGCCTTGTGAAGTTGTTCAATGCGTTCGCGTCATAGGGCACGCGTTCGCGTAGGTAGAGTTTCTTATGGTTCGCGTTCGCGTGCTGGGAGCCGCATTCGCGTAGAGTTAAATTTTGGTCAACAATTTCTGGTTATCGCGAACGCGGGGGTGTTGACCGCGTTCGCGTAGGGTAAATTGCACCTGGGCAGAAGGGTTTTTTAAATCATATCATCCGCGAAGCTTGGTCCATTTTCCTCCATTGTTGAGCACCTTGAGAGCTTTTTGGTAGAAATTGAAGAGGATTTCGACGGGAACTGATTGGAGGTGAGTCCTATGGCCTAGAAACATCATTTTATTGAAGAATCAAACCTGTAAAATCCCTGGAAAATTTGGGTAAAAAATTGGAAGAACTAGGGCTTGATTTTTGAAATGAAAATTTGGGATTGTAGGGGCGATTTGAAGTCCGATTTTGGTAAATTTGATATGTACGAACTCGTGGCGAGACGAGGAATCCGGTGATGTGAATTTCATAATTTTTCGAGAAGTGGGCCCGGAGCTCCGGTTTTGCCAACTTCGTGATTTTGATAATTTTCGAGTCAATTCGATTGGGTTATGTTCCCTTAGCCTATTGTAATGTATTCCTTGTGGTTTTGACCAGATTCTACGCACGAGGAGGTTAATTTGCGAGGCAAGGGGATAGCGAGCTAGGACTTTGGCCAGTTTGAGGTGAGTAATGGTTACAAATGATGTTCTGAGGGTTTGAAACCCCGGAATTGCACTATGTGGTGCTATGTGAGATGAGACACGCGCCGTATGATGAGCGTGGTGCTAGTTACTGCTAGGGATTCGGACTCGGTCCATCCCGATTGATGACTCTACTGTATTTTTGACGGAGACTTAATTAATATCAGTATATTTTGGGCTAGTTGCCATGTTTGGGGCCTTGTGCCGATCTGTAGAACCCTTAGGGGGTATGTT
>NW_017677420.1:3872-18864 GCF_001879085.1 Nicotiana attenuata
ACTTTTTCTTCCATGGGCCATCATTTGTTCTCTTCCTCTTTTTCCCAAAGACATTATTAATATTTTGTAAGTCATTAAGCACATCGGTTCCCTTCAACAAAGGCGGAGGAAGCCTAAATTCTGTTTTCCCATTGAAAGACCTTTTGTTGGATCTCCATGGATGATCCATTGGTATAAAAACACGATGATCCATACAACACATTTTTCGACTATGTTTAAGATAGCGAGAATTAGTGCCATAATTACAACAAGGGCAAGCCAACTTCCCTTTTGTACTCCAACCAGATAACATAGCATATGCAGGGAAGTCACTGATTGTCCACAAAAGAGCTGCTCGCATTTGAAAGGTTTGATTTCTTGAAGCATCATATGTTTCCACCCCAGACTCCCACAACACATTTAACTCTTCTATTAATGGTTGTAAATAAATGTCAATGTCATTTCCAGGTGACCGCGGCCCAGGTATAAGCAAAGAAAGCATACAATATTATGACTTCATGCACATCCAAGGAGGCAAATTATACGCCATTAAGATAACGGGCCATGTGCTATGAGATATGCTCATGGTTCGAAATGGATTGAACCCATCACTTGCCAAGCCAAGTCTCAAATTGCGAGAATCTCTTGCAAAATCCGGATGAAAGCTATCAAAGCCTTTCCATGCTTGGGCATCAGCAGGATGCTTAACTTCCCATCTTTAGAACGCTCCTCGTCATGCCACCTTAATGTATCCGTTGTCTTGGAGCACATGAATAGCCTTTTGAGTCTAGGAATTAATGGAAAGTGTCTCAAAGTTTTTGCTGAAACGCGATGAGCTTTTTTAAAACGCTCAACCTCGCTATCTGCTTCAGGATTTTTGATATATCTGGAAGCTCCACAAACATGACAGTATTCATCAGCCTTATGTTCATTCCTAAATAGCATGCAATCATTGGGACATGCACCGATTTTTTCATATTATTGTAGGATAAAGGAATGTTCAACTCGGGCATCGCCTCTTTCAATAACTCTAAAAGAGAAGTGAATGACGCATTGCTCCATCCATGTAGACACTTCAACAAATATAGACGAATTGTGAATGATAATCTAGAGAATCCTTTACAACCAGGATATAGTTCTTGGCTTGCCTCATCAACTAAGTTATAGAATTTATTGGCATCTTCATTTGGACCTTCATAAAGTCCTTCGGCTTGTGCAATATCTCTAAATTGATCATTCAATAACCTATTAATATCATCATACGAGTTAGTTTCGTCACTCATGTCATCATCAACATTCATAGGGATTTCCCGTTCCCCGTGATTAATCCATCTTGTATAACCTTGAACAAATCCATAGCATATTAGATGATCATATATTACATTCCTTTGAGTCCAACGAATATTGCAACACTTTGCACATGGGCATTGAATTTCCTCGCCTTGAGGATCTCCATATAAGTAAGCAAATTCTAAGAAAGATTGTACCCCATCAATATACTCTTTGCTATACCTTAGTAAATCCATCCAATCCTTGGATGGAACATTTGAAACCCTAAAGATCAGAAACTAATATCGAATCAGCAAATATATAATCATTTAAGTATTATATGTGCATTACAAATAAATCCTAAAAGTCATGAGTAAGTTTTCAAATTCATATGTAATGTAAGATGATAAGAATATCTTACCTAGTCATGACACTTATGTTAAGCCAAACCCAACTTCAAATATAGACCTTCCTGAGCGTTGACTTTTGTTCTTGGAGAAAAAAAGTAAAATTAATAGGATCCACACAACAAGAAGATAAATCAACAAGATATTCTTTTGGTAGGGAGATAGGATATTACTCAACTGAATACATAAATCAAGTCACAAAAATTCATGAAAGAATAAGAACAATGAAATCAAAAGAAAAATAGAAAGTGAGCAAACAGTAGTATCAAATTCCTATTTAGCAATATTCATATTTTAGGAAGTGATCAAATGTAGTGTCAAATTCCTTTTTGCCATTATTTTTGTTAACGTCTTCAAAAAAAGCTCAAACAAGAGAACCAACTTGAGTTAATAATCATTATCTCTAAAACTCAATAAGAAAACTTCTATAAATTGCAAATTATATACTATTATGCAGTATACACTTCCTGTATCAATGGTTGGTTATACACACAAGTTTTTATTACAATGGAGAAAGACCATTAACAAAACCGGGAAAGAACATAATGGAGGAGGTTATGGCAATGCGAGAAAAACTGGAGACATCCCTACATCACTGTCAATACAAGAAGGATGAGAGTCCAAACTTACAACATGGACATCGAGACTGTGCAGCCCTCATTGGTGTTTATGTCCAGATACAGAGGTCATCACGGGTACAGTGAAATAAATAGGCAATTACATGTACATGACGGGTAACCAAAAGTTCTGGAACAGAACATTTTTTTGGAATACCAAAACTTTAAGATGGGAATTTGGCAAGGTACTATAGTTTGAAGACAACTGATAAAAGTAGTGAATGCTATTAGCAAGGAAATCCAAATACATCCAACCACTTCAACATAATAAGAATTCGATTCATACAATGGTTTGTCAACTTAAAAGGAATTCAGTACGCTACAGGAGCAAACAACAGGCCAGGACACTGAATTTTGTGTGCGACGCCAACTGTTTTTACTCTATTTTTGGACAACAGAAGCTCTATTACCAAGCTAATTGAGTACATTCAGGAAGATGGAATCTCAACAAAAATAACAAAAAGATGGAAAAACTAAATCTTTGCTACTGTAGCAAAGACCCAAATCTTCCAACAGAAAGCTTAATATTACAGATTTTTGCCTAAATATTTCAATTCGCAGATAGTAATTAGTGCCTAAAAAATTACTGACATGCATGTAAAAAATCTAACAAAAAATTGAGCGGAAGAATAAGAAAACTAAAATTGAAGCAAAAATGGAAAAACTTTCAAAGGAATTCCAAATTCATGGGCAGAAATCGGTGCAAGAAAGGAATCTCAACAAAAACTCAGTTCTTTCTTTCTTGGAATTAGCAAATTAAAGAAAACAGAGATTGGTATATTATCTCTATTTCAAAAAGCTTGAGAACTTACAAGTTTAAAAGAAATAGAAGAGCAGCAATTGAGGGATTAAACGTTCTGTAGGGTTTTCCAAGATAGAAAACTGATTTGCTACTTATTCCTGAAGCAAATATTAGAAATAGAAGCAGCAATTGAGGGTATTGGAGCAATGGTGGCGTGGAAACTGATTTGCTACTTATTCCTGTAGGGTTTTCCAAGTACTATTTTTGCTATGTATTCCTATAGGGTTTCCCAAGTACTATTCGATCTTGGACTTATGAGAATTGGCGGAATTTGTAATTTTGGTGGGAAATATTTTGGGAATTTATTTATAAGGAATTTTTAGGCATTTAGTATGATAATATAGCACTGTCCAAAAACGTTGCAATAGAATTTAAAAGCGTGGCCAAAAGTTTTATATTTAGGCAACACTTAAAAAGTGTTGTCTTTTTAATTAAATGGAACGTTCTATAAGTGTTACCTTAAAACCCGTGGCCAAAGACTCTACTTAAAGGTCACGCCTAAAAAGCGTTCCTACATATACTTTTGGCAACACTTTTTGAGTGTTGCCTAAATTAATATGGTTGTAGGCCTAAAATATTGTAGTGAATAGTTATGTGTTAGTTGCGGCTGATAATCACCTCGTTTACTGGTTTACATGGGCGGATGCACTTTATATTAAGTGGTGTCATCCGACACCGCTTCGCCGGAAAATTTTAAACACACATGTATAATTAATACGCAAATTACTGCATATAAACAGGAATGACACCGCCTGTAAATTATTTATCCATAGCCTAAAGCTTAATCTTGACTCGTAGCCTAACTGTTAAACGACTGACTATCATGTTTGAGATCAAGGTTCGATCCCAATAGGCTCTGAATTTTAATGAATTTTAGAGCTCTTTTTACGTTGCCATATTATGCTATGGAGCTCTTAATCCCTACATCTTTCAGGTGTTACACTTCTGCAATATGAACTTTGAACATCTTTCCCCAACATATTTGTGAAGCCTTCTTGAATGCAGATCAGTAAAAGACTGCTTTCAATTAGTACAAATTACAATTCTTTGTATTTATATTAGTTTCTAACTGACTTTTCTAGACATTAGTTTCTCCAATGGTTAGTTACAATTCTGCTTGCTAGTTTTGGTCTTTCTGTCTCTTCTTGGTTATAGAAAATCTTGTAGGTATTTGTATTGAGGAGTCTTGAGTGGTTTATTGTTTAGATCAATACTAGTAACTAGAATTTGCTTTTTTGCATATTAATGTTGTTTCTAAAAATGGACGTCCTACGGGATCAAACTCCTGATCTCTCCATAGATGAAAAGAAATAGCTAAACCAATAGGCTAAGGCTTGGTTGTGTGAGCTAAAGCGAAATATGAACTAGGATTATTAGTATGAACTATGACAACCAAAACTTCATATAAAATAATAAGTTTGATAGGGTCAAGTATTCTGGAAAGTTGTTACTGTAGTTGGTTTGTGTTGACTATAACTTTCATTAAATCCCTTCCCTAGCCATAACCTCCTTCGCCTCTTCACCAATTCTCTCCCCCTCTTCACCAATGTGTGTGTGTGTGTGTGTGTGTGTGTGTGTGTGTGTATATATATATATGTCACGGCCCAATTCCCAAACCCCGGCCGTGATGGCGCCTCTCGTGAAGAGCAGGCCAGCCGGAACAAACGAAAACACCTCTTTTAATAATTTCTTAGCATTAATAGATCCACAACGCGTATAAGCAGTTATAAAAGCGAGAACAGCGACAATAGCAAAGGAAACCATCACGACACAACCCAAACCGGGGTGTCACAAGTCATGAGCTACTACAGAGTTACTATAAGTCTAAGAAATAGAATATCTGATACAACAGTCTGAAGGAACTGAAATAACATAAAATAGGGGAGTCAAGGGGCTGCGGACGTCAACAGCTACCTCGAAGCTCCAACTCGCTACCTGTCTGTGAAGAATATCAGTGCTCAGGAGCGGACTCTGCTATGCCTGAATCTGCACACATGGTGCAAGGAGTAATGTGAGTACTCCGACCCAGTGAGTAATAATAATAAATAATAACTGAAGGCATGAAAACACATAAGTGCACAAGACAATGCTATATCAGGCAGTAAATCACTTTAAGCAGTAAAACAGTAAAAAAAGTCAAATGAAGTCTCATTTTCTTAAAGACGGGTAAATCAGGTAAAACAGTAAATGAGTAGTGAATAGTAAAACTGCCCCTCGGGCCCAGTATCAATCGCTCAGTACAGTAACAGACCCTCGGGCTCAATCTCAGTCACACAGCATAGTATCAGCCCTCGGGCTCACTCTCAAATCACATGGGTACCCGCACTCACTGTGGGTGTGCAGACTCCGAAGGGGCCCCTTACGGCCCAAGCGCTATATCAACATAAGGCCCGAAAGCCTTCTCACGTCACACTCGAGGCCTGAAAGCCTCCTCACATATCACTCGAGGCCTGAAAGCCTCCTCACAATACACTCGAGGCCTGAAAGCCTCCTCACATCACGCTCAAGGCCTGAAAGCCTCACTCAGTCCAGAACATCATAAGCCCCTCACGGCATCAATAAAACTAGTAGTCGCTCACGCCCAAAACAACAGTAGGAACTATCATTTAAACGCTCGAAGTTCAAGTTAAAGCAGCTGAGTTTGTAAAACAGTATAAATCAACAGGACTGAGTTCAAGTGGTATATCAAAATAGTTGAGGAAAACAGTGATAAAAATCCACGAAGGATTCAAGTAGTCGGTTTATTAAGCCCCAAAATATGGCAATAAGCCCAAATCATGATGATAAAACAAGACAGCTCAGTCAAATACGCTTCGTAAAATATCAAACGGGGCGGACCAAGTCACGATCCCCAGTAGTAAACAACCCCGAGCCCGGGCCCGCTCCTCGAAAATCACGAAATTTGCAAAACCGAGCCCGGGCCGCTTCCTTCGAATTTTCAGAAAATTTTACATCAACGGATTCCTTATTCGCCACGAGTCTATACATACCAAAAACTCCCAAATCCGAGCCAAATACCCCATCAAATCCCACTTTGAAAATACCAAATTTCCAAAGCCCTAGCTTTACCCTCTTTTGATGAATTTCCACAAATTTCTATGTTAATTCTACCATTAAATCATGTATTAAGGTCAAAGGAACTCACCTTCCAATCACACCTAGTCGAAATCCCCTTCAATTTCTGCCAAAATGCTCTCCAAAGGTCGATCAAAAATGGAGGAAATGAAACTTATGCTCGCGGAACCAAATGAGTTTTAAAAACCCTTCTTTGAACAGTCTTTTTCGCATCTGCGCTTACCTTTCCGCATATGCGACTTACCGCTTCTGCGGTTTTCCATCCGCTTCTGCGGAAACTCACTAATACGCCCAGGACCGCTTCTGCGGTCCAATCCCGCTCCTGCGGTGACCACATCTGCGCACAACCCTATCGCTTCTGCGGAAGACCCTTTCACCAACACGACCGCCTTCTGCGGTCAGCAAACGCATTTGCGGAACCGCTCCTGCAGAATT
This sequence comes from Nicotiana attenuata, assembly GCF_001879085.1. Taxonomy (NCBI): domain Eukaryota; kingdom Viridiplantae; phylum Streptophyta; class Magnoliopsida; order Solanales; family Solanaceae; genus Nicotiana; species Nicotiana attenuata. Next base: position 10,457 of record NW_017677420.1, read on the forward strand.
CCCTCGCTTCTGCGGAATTCCTCCACAAAGCCACACTCGCACCTGCGACCAAATTTCGCATCTGCGGAACCGCATATGCAGCCCCTTTTCGCAGATGTGGAAATACAGAATCAAGCAAACCAGCAATTTCACAACTCCAAAATCCATCCGTTGGCTATCCGAAATCACCCCGAGGCCCCCGGGACCTCAACCAAAAGTGTCAATCCATCTTAAAACATCATTCAAACTTGCTCCAATCATCAAAACACACAAAATAACACCAAAACCCTCAAATTAACATCGGATCCAGCCTAAGTTCTTCTAAAACTTCCGAAATAAGCATTTGATCAAAAACCAACCAAAACACCTCGGAATAAACCTGAAAATTTGCACTCACATCCAAAATCTCCTAACGAAGCTGTAGCAAACTCTCCGGAATTCCATTCCGACCCTCGGATCAAAATACTCACTTATCAACCGGAATTCACTAAAATACTAACTTTGCCAATTCAGCCTAATTCTACACCGGAACTCCAAAAATAAATTCCGATCACACTCCTAAGTCACAAATCACCCCCGAAGCTAACTGAATCACCGAAAAATTATAATCCGGGCCCTTTAACTCATAAGTCAATATCCGGTTGACTTTTCCAATTCAAACATTCCTTACAGAGACTAAGTGTCTCATTTCCTTCTAAAAATCAATCCAAATCGACTCATTCACCCAAAAACTCCTATAATGAAACATAAGGAAGCAGAAAATGGGGAAACAGGGCGCGTAACTCACGCGACGACGGGGCCGGATCGTACACTAATATATATATATATATAATATATATATATATTATATATATATATATATATATATATATATATATCCTATAGAATCAGTTATTTGTGCATCTCTTTATCATCCCCTGCTGGTTTATGTCTAATAGTAGAACAAATATAAATTTGTATAATTAGTGAGAAAGTAATCTGCACATTTTAATCCATAGCATTAGATATTATATTTAATAGTTTGGTAAACTGTAATAGCTATAATTTAATTGCCCGATCACACATGACCATGGTTTACGTCATTATACATTGATTTACTATCGACGATACACTTTGCCTTTAAAGATTAAGTTTTGTCCCTTAGAATTTAGGATAATTGTTTGGAGATCGATGACATGTTATTGTCAACTTATTTGATTTCCTATGTTAATTTAGTTCTTTGTATCCTATGTTATTTGATTTCCTATGTAATTTATTATTTGATTTGCACATTAGAGGTGAATTAATGTTAGTTATTCTATAAGACCAAATGCTGGTGTTAAATTAGTTATTAGAATATTCAATGTCTTCTCATTTACTATGTTTCTAAAGTCTTATATCCTAGTATTTGTACTAGTATAGATGAGTTTAACACTTGCTTATATAACGTGGTTAGTTTTGATTAGTGACGTGCTTACATTTTTTATCGCATTTTTTTATAGAAAATAGCAATGGATAAAAGTTGGCTGAATATTAAAAATAAATGTGATAAAAGGTATATTAAAGGAATAGATAACTTTCTTAATTGGGCATTCAGTCAACCAAATGTGAGTATTGTTATCAGATGTCCTTGTAAAGGGTGTAGAAATATACATGTTAAAAATCCAAATAAGAAGACACTTGTTGAGCAATGGGTTTTGGGATAGTTATAAAGTGTGGGACTTGCACGGAGAGGTGTTGGTAAGAGTTGAAAATTCTGATGTGATAAACAATGATGAAGTAGAGGATGCTAATGCTGAAGAAGATGATATTACTGGGATGATTCATGATGCTTATGGATATGCGAATACAGCTGATGCAAATAATCTTCCACACCACAATGAAGAACCAAATTTGCAAGCACAAAAGTTCTACCAATTACTTGAAGATGCTGAGACAGAACTTTATCCTGGTTGTAAAAATGTGTCCAAGTTGTCTTTTGTGGTTAGACTACTTCACTTGAAGTGCTTAATCATTGGATCAACAAATCAATGGATGACTTGTTGAGCTTCTTTAAAGAAGTTCTTCCGGTGGAGTTATTTGTTCCAAATTCTTTCTATGAAGCAAAGAAAGACTTAGGCTTGGGGTACACTAAAATAGATGCATGTCAGAATGATTGTATCTTATATTGGCGCGAGCATGCCTATGCACAATCACGTCCTGAGTGCGGTGAGTCTAGATGGAAGTCAAAAGAGAATGGAGGCAAGAAAATAGCTCATAAAGTCTTGCGACATTTTCCTATCAAACCAAGACTGCAGAGATTATACATGGCAAGAGAGACAGCAAAAAAGATGAGGTGGCATAAGGAGGAACGTGTTGATGATGGTATCTTGCGACATCCATCTGATGCAATGGCATGGAAATCTTTTGATGAGAAACATCCTATCTTTTCTGCTGAATTAAGAAATATTCGATTAGGTTTAGCAAGCGATGGGTTCCAGCCTTATGGGAACATGAGTTCCAACCATAGCATATGGCCAGTCGTACTAGTTTCGTATAATTTACCCCCCTGGGATTGCATGAAGAGTGAGCATTTCATGATGACACTTCTTATTCCAGGTCCTAAGTGTCCAGGCAATGATATAGATGTATATTTACAACCGATGATTAAAGAATTAAAAGAATTATGGGAAGGAGCAGAAACTTATGATGCATACTCAAAATCTAACTTTATGATGCGTGCGGCTATCATGTGGACAATTAATGACTTTCCTGCATATGGGAACCTTTCGGGATGGTCAACCAAGGACAAATTTGCATGCCCTTGTTGCCACAAAGATACACAATCGATTTCATTACGTAGTAAATTGTGTTATATGGGGCATCGTTGCTTCCTTCCATTAGACCATCCATGGCGAAAAAATAGGAGGTTATTTGATGGGAAAGTGGAAAAGGGAGTTGCACCTAATCCTTTAATAGGTGATGATGTACTTATGCAACTACAAGGGTTGGGTAATGTGACTTTCAGTAAAGGGCAAAAGCGAAAGCGTAATGCCCCTAATAATGCTTACAATTGGAAGAAGAAAAGTATTTTTTTCGAATTGCCATATTGGAAGACACTTTTGTTACGACATAACCTTGATGTGATGCACATAGAAAAAAATATGTCCCATAACATTTTATCAACTGTGATGAATGTGGTTGGGAAGACAAAGGACACGTTAAAAAGTAAGTATGATTTGGTGGACCTTGGTATTAGGCAAGGTTTGCATCCAATTCAGGATGGGAACAATGTGTTGTTACCAGCAGCATGCTACGCATTATCCCCAGAAGAGAAGCTGAAGGTGTGTAATTTCTTAGCTAATTTGAAGGTTCCTGATACCTTTTCATCGAATATTTCTAGGTGTGTCAAGGTTGAAGAGAAAAAGATACATGGATTAAAAAGTCATGATCACCATGTACTATTGGAAGATATCTTTCCATTAGCAATTTATGGTGTGTTGCCTAAGGAAGTGAGTGAACCAATTATCGAAATAGGAAAATTTTTCAAGAATTTATGTTCTAAGTGCTTGACAATTGAAGATCTTGATATCTTAGAGGCTGAAATTGCTATCACATTGTGCAAGTTCCAAATGGTTTTTCCTCCTGCGTTTTTCGATGTCATGGTTCATTTGCCCATTCATTTGGCAAGAGAGGCAAAACTAGGTGGACCAGTTCAATATCGGTGGATGTACCCTTTTGAAAGGTAACGTGTTATCCTTTAAATTTCAATATTAAATTTCAGAATGTCACATTGTTTTTAACTAGTCATTCGTATACGGGTATTTGCGAATACATAAGTCGTATGTTCGCAACTATGCTCGTCTTGAAGGCTCAATTGCAGAAGGTTATTTGGCAGAAGAAAGCCTCACATTTTGCTCGCGCTACTTAAAGAATATCTCAACCAAGTTCAATAGGCCAGCTAGGAATGATGATGAATCTGTGTCACATGGTGAGATATCTATCTTTAAAAATAGTGGACAAACAAAAGGTGGTTCAGATCCCGCCCCGCTATCTCATGATGAGTTAAACCAAGCATCCATATATGTGCTTCAAAATTGTGAAGAAGTTTGGCCGTTCCTTGAGTAAGTTTCTGGAGAACTTCAAGATAATTTTGTATTAGGATAGTTCAATTACGTTTTCCTAACTAACCCATTATTAAAATGTAGGGAGCACACTAGAGAGACGGAAAGACAAAGTGCAATAGGGGATGGAAGGCATAACAATGACTTTTTTGATTGGTTTCGTGCACATGTAAGTGATGAATAAAATGACATGTTAAATATCAATGTTATTATCACATATGTTATTGATTACGAGAGTATTGTTTGTCTTTTGTAGATCTTACAACTATCTGCACAAGGACATGCAAATGATGATCTCATAAGCTTAGCACTCGGTCCTGGACCTCTAGTGCTTCGATATTCCACATTAATGGTGAATGAATTTAGATTTCAAACAAGAGATATAGAGTCGAGAAGAAAAACATAGAATTGTGGAGTTCTTATTAGAGAAGATGATTCAGACTCAACAAAGGAGTATTACGGTATATTGGAGGACATTTACGAGTTATCTTATGTGGGAAATAAGAAAGTTTACCTCTTCAGGTGTCATTGGTGGGATGTGGCTCACATAGGAAAAGGATATAAGATTGACAAATATGGCTTCACAAGTGTGAATACTCGCTGTGCCTTGAATACAAATGAGCCATTTGTATTGGCATCTCAGTGTGAACAAGTTTTCTATGTGGACGACATGTCTAACAAAGATTGACTTGTTGTTGTGAAGACAAATCCTTGTGACCTTTTTAATATGCCTGAAAAGGATATTAATTCTACAGAAATTGAAGATGAAGTATTACCGAGTGAAGATGCTTATCAACAAGAGCAAGTTGAAATTAATACATCGCGCATTCATGCTCAAGAAATTGATATTGTGGTGTCCTTAAATAGGGATGATGTTGAACCACAAATTATTGCTTATAACCAAGCGACTGAAGCTCAGACAACTGTGCATAATGAGGATGATGGTTTCATTAATGACGATCACATGGATCTGTATAATAGTGAAAAAAGCGATGAAGAGTTACTTGATGATAATGATGGAGAGGACACCGACATAGATGATAGGGATATGGAGTGACCAAATAGATAGCATTCGTGTTTCTTTCTATGGATTCTTATCAGTAGCTTTTTTATCCCCCTTATTATTCTGCGATTCAATGAACCTTCATCTTAATTACTACCTTTAATATACTGGAATATCCCTTTTACTTTTATATGTGATGATGACTTGAATTTTATAGCTTTGCTAAGCTTCTAAATGTACATATACAGCAGTTGTTGAGTTTAAGAATGATAGAAATCTCAATAATGGCACGATCCTTTACTAGACAGACATGGATCTTCACCAGAACTTNATTGTAGGTAAATGGTAGGATTTGGACGAGGTAGAGGTGCACGAGGTGGAGGTGGAGGTAGTCGTGCAGGTGGCAGTATTGGAGTTCGTGACAGTTCTACAGCGACGTCATCCTACAGGGCTAATGCACCATTGACAAGGCTTGAGCGTTCTTCTCAACCACAAGCATCTCGGGTACAAGCATTAGCACCTTCAGAGACCAGACATTCAAGTCAACCTTGTCAAGAACCTAATGGATCACAGTCAACAAGAATTGTTGTCGAAAGTGCGCATCCCACTGTAGAAACTGAAAGTGCTGTAGGTTAGTTCTCTCAATCTTTCTGTTAACTAATTAACAACTCAATTTGTTTAGTATTTTTTGCAATACTGGTGAAAATCTTAAGACAAACATGTACTATTAATTCGTTTAATATGCCAAGAGATGGAATATTATTGGAGATGTCTACAATTCGTGTGATTGCTGAAACCTTAACACCATGCACTGACAGTAGATAAAATACTTTCCTTGTAAAATTATTAAGAAAGACATGTACTATTCTTATTGTGATATAAGAAATTTAGAGTTATAGCTTCTTCTGTTGTGATTAATGCTTTTGGTTAAATGGAAAATACTCCCTTTCTCTCTTCTCTGCTTTTTTGGCATGATGAACCTGTTCATGACTTAGTTTTTCCATGTTAAAGTAGTAATTTCCTGTTCCTTTTTATTTAATTTGCTTGTTCACTGTTATGTTTAAGACTTGACAGTCCATCAGCAAATAGTTTGGTTGTCTGGATTCACTTAGCTTAAAGATTGAATAATCATTCTCTATTCACTGTTGACTACACATATTGGAGGGGAAAATTTTCAGCATTCAAATAGGGGAATTATTTGTTCATTATAATATTTGTTTCTCCTCAACTCTGTCTTTATTCCTACAGTAAGAGGCTCTTTTTACCTTAATGAACTCTTTTACTGGTGCAGCATTTATATATGAAAGAAAATCAAATTAGTTTGATGACTTTAGTTCAATTCAAGCAGAATTAGATGGTCTCTCTTGAATGTTTGTTAAATAGTTCTGTAAACTGATCACCAGAAGTTATATTCATGACAGGCTTAGTATATGATTGTCAAAAGGTAAATGCTAATATTTCTGTACTCTACAGATGTACTATACAACTGTTAATACAATGTTGCTAGTTTCATTTCACATTTTAGTTTCTCTTAAAGCAATGTTGTAAATAGCGCTCGCCTCAGCGCTAATAGCGTGAGGCGTAGCGATGCGAGCCTCCATCGCTTTTCTGCTGTGTCACGATCCCAAACCCGGTCGTGATGGCGCCCAACAAAATTGCTAGGCAAGCCTGACCACAGTCGTTCCCAAATCAACCGTAAACCTCAAAACCGACAATCTAAGAGATTATAATAGTCTTAGAATAATAATCCAATATTTATCGAAGAATAATACTAAGAAATACGGAGTCTGATAAAAACACTCCAAAAAGATCCGGGGTCACGAGTCTAGAGCCTCTAAAACAATCTGAATAACAATATTTGAACGAAAAATACTCAAGTCTGGAAATGTATATATATATATAAATAAAACTGAAATAGGAAGAGTAATCAGGTCCTGCGAACTTCAAGCAGCTACCTCAACAACTCTGATAAGCTCTGGAAAACAAAGACTGCTCAGCTAAGCCCCCGGTGCACCTGAATCTGCACACAAGGTGCAGGGAGTAGGGGTGAGTACTACTGACTCAGTGAGTAATAAGCATATAAAATGTCTGAAGATAAGAAATCCACGAAATGCCACAAAGTAAAGCTAAAATTAACAGTCCAACACCTAACTACGAACTAACAGCAGAACAACTTCAAATATATCAGTCAAGTATAATGTAAAGATGCAATGCAATGCACATGACCGCTACGGCGCGTAGCCCGATCCATTTAACGTCGACGGCGCTCACTGGCGGTGTGTACAGACTCCGGAGGGGCTCCTTCAGCCCAAGCGCAATATAATCATACCATTCGCTACGGCGTGCAACCCGATCCATACTCAGTCCACAATATGCATATGAGTCACGTAACAGATTTAATTAATTTCCCAATTTCCAATTTATTAAGAAGAATATACTTTAGATATTTAACTTAAGGAAAAGTGACTTAGCATTTTATAACAGTGATTAAACACAGGACTGAGATCAATGATTATACAAAACATCTATCACAATGACATTCAACCTCTAAGGATGCTACAGATCGGCACAAGGCCCCAAACACGGCAATAGGCCCAGATATATTCAATACGGGGTACGTATCAGTCGCCAATATAGAAACATTCTTGTTCGGGATGGACCAAGTCACAATCCCCAGTCATAACCAATCCCGCACCTGCCATGGGGTGGGAGTCACGCCCTACAATAACGTCACAATGTGATAAGCCGGGGTTTCAAACCCTCAGGCCATCATATACACCAACTACTCACCTCTATCCGGCCGTAGAATGGTCCGCAATGCCTTTTCCTTTTGTCTCGACCTCTTCGCGCGTCGAATCTAGTCAAAATCACAACGAATACATAAATATGGGTTAAAGAAACATAACCCAATCAAAAATACTCGAAAAGTACTAAAATTCACGAAGTTGGTAAAACCCGAGCCCCGGGCCCACTTCTCAAAAAATTCCGAAAATCACACCAACGGATTCCTCGTCTCGCCACGAGTCTGTGCATATAAAGTTTACCAAAATCGGTGCTCGTTTGACTCTCCAAATTCCATTTTTACATCACAGCTTTCCAAGCCCTAGCTTGACCCGTTTTTGATGAAATTCTACAATTTACATGTAATTTCTACCATAAATTCGAATATGTAGGCCAAGGAACTTACCTCCAAGTGATTCTCAGTCAAAACCCTCGAATTTCCTTGTTCAAAGCTCTTAAGAACGTCAACAATGGAGGAAAAATATGAAAGGGTCGCGGATGAAATATTATTTTAAAACCCTTCTGTCGCCCAGTCCAGTTTTCGCTTCTGCGGTCCCGCTTTC
>NW_017677420.1:20421-24997 GCF_001879085.1 Nicotiana attenuata
TCTTATGATCTAAAGATTCCTAACTCTTTTAGAGGCCAGGAGATCAAAAGTACTGCTTGCTTCTGACTGTTAAATAATACTGACTGTTGAATACGAATTTTACTACTGCTTGCTTTTGAAGCTAAACAATTGCAGCAGCTCATCATTAAATAGTCATATTCTGGATGCTATATGATTGTTAAACATATATTCTTTTGCGCGCAACTTCTTGCAACAAATCCAATAAAGGGAGAGGGAGATACAAATCTTTACTTGTAGATTTGAAAACTAAGCATGGTAGTAAAATTCCTATTGTCATTCCAGATGACATTGAGAGAGCTGTAGGTCCCGGGTCTAGGGACATTGTTAACTATTATGGTTTGATTATGTGCAGCACTATCTCATTCAGAGATGGTGATTGGCAAGAAATAATCACAAAACATGGAGATGCGATGTGGTTGAAGGTTAAGGTAATGATTTGTTAATAAAGGTTATATCGACTTTTTATCACACGTTTTATTTACTCTCAAAAGCTTTTCGTGTTTGCATTTAGGATAAATTTGAAGCTACCGGAGTTCGAGAGCATGTATTGCAAGCTCTTGTGGTCAATACTATGAAAAGACTTTTTAGAACATGGAAGACTCGATTGCATGTTGAATACTCTCGCTATGCTACTGATGAAGAGAGATTATCTCATAGGCCAAGTGATGTTACACCTGAGGATTGGGTGTTTCTGTTAGGACATTTTGGAAGTCCGGAATTCAAGGTAACTTGGTAATATAAATATGTGACAAATTACTATTTCAATTCTGGTTCTTAATTTATGGATATAATTTCAGGCTGTGAGTGAGCAAAACAAAATAAACAGGGGAAAACAAATAACTAAACACTCATGTGGCTCAAAGTCATTTTCTGAAGTGGAGGAATCAACGGTACAAATTCATTTAGCACAATAATATTTGATATATTTGTCATTCCTTTTTAGGTCACATTATGTACTTAAATAGTTTCCTCTACTTTAATAAATTGTAGAGTAATCCTGTTAATGGACAAAAGGCACCACCGGATCGAGTTTGGGAGCTCCAACATACTCGTAAGAATGACAAAGAAGAACTGGTGTGGTCAGATCCACAGTCGCAGCAAATTCATGTAATCTCTTGAAATTGTATTTTGTTTATTTTATTTTATGTCTCCTATTTTATATCATAAATTGTATGCATAATTGCAGGGGCAGCTCCAAGAAATTGTGGAGCAACAACAATTTGAAGAAAATCCAATGAATGCAGATGAGATTTTAGTCACCGTACTTGGCGAACGAACTGGCTATGTTCGTGGGAAAGGGTACGGAAAAACACCTGCAAAAAAGAGCCGAGCGCAGCAAGTAAAATTAGAAGCAAGTATGTCTTCTACAATGGAAAGTATGCGTCAAGATATGCAAGCTGAAATGGACAGAAAATTACAAGAAGAACGTGAATAAGTTGCTGAGTTGCAAAGAAAGTTAGAAGAACAAATGGCTACTGAATTGTCACAGAAGCTAGAAGATGATCGTTTTGAGTTACAAAGAAAGCTAGAAGAAGATCATGCTGAGTTGCAAAAGAAACTAGAAGAGGAGCGTGCACACATGAATCTACAACTTGACAAAAGATTTCAAGAGCAGATGGCTACGATGATGGCTAGAATTCAAAAGGTAAATGCTAATGTTTCTGTACTCTACAAATGTACTATACAACTGTTAATACAATGCTGCTAGTTTCAACACTACAAAGGATAAAAATTCAGTTCGTATAGCCTCTCTATAATCGCAACTCTCTGTTCTGTATAATGTATAATGTGACCGTTGCGCTAGTACAAGTCATCTCAAAATTGGCACAACTCCTACATCTATAATCGGAACGTGATTGTCACTGTCCATGCTCAAATTATACAGTATTTCTAGAGATGCTTCAACAACTCGTTATTTCTTGAAAAGTAAATCATATACAATATCTATTACATAATGAAAATCCCTTCTTTTTTCTTCATAGCAAGAATAGATCTCCATTAGCTGATGAATTGAAATACCTTTAATAGATTTCAACATCCTAAAGATATCTGCTGCTGCATATTTGCCCTTAGCTCTATAAACTACCAATTCTAATTCATCGCTTCAATATACAGAACCTGTGTATGCCTTGCCGTTTAAGATATTAAATAACACTTAAGTAGATAGTTCAGACTTAAAAAACATGTGAGTGCAACTCTCTGTTCTATCAAGCAAAGGGAACATGAAAATCAGTGATGACACTCCATTTGGATAGTTTGTCTTTAGTATACAGTTTTCCATGTAAATTCTCCTGGAGACTTTGTTCTTGACTTAAGGAAGCCTGCTACATTGTTAACTTTTTTTTACTAATGTCTTCGAAGGTTTATGTGACGACCCGACCCGTCCTCACGTGAGTTACCCGCCCGTTTTCCGCATATTATGTCCCTCCATGATTTAATATCAGTATTTGAGTTGATCGGGTAGAATTGGATTGGTTCTAGTTGGAAATATGGCACTTAGCCTTTTTGAAGGAAGCTTGCTTTGGAAAAAGTCAACTGGAAGTTGACTATGTAGTTAGAGGGCTCGGATGTGAGTTCCGGTGGTTCTAGTAGCTTCGGGGGATGATTTGTGACTTAGGAGTGAAGTCGGAATTCAATTTGGAGGTCAGGTGTAGAATTAGGCTTGAATTGGCTAAGGTTGAATTTTGGCGAATTTCGGTTGGTAGGTGAGATTTTGATCCGAGGGTCGGAATGGAATTCCGAGAGTTTCGGTAGCTTCGTTAGGTGATGTTGGATATGTCTGCAAATTTTCAGGTCGTTCGGACGTCGTTGGGTCGGGTTTTTGGTCAAATGCAAGTTTCGGAAGTTTTAGTTTAACTTAGGCTTGAATCCGTGGTAATTTGATGATTTTTGTGTTGTTTGACGTGTTTTGGTGATTGAAACAAGTTTGTATGATGTTTTGGAGTATGTTGGTGCTTTTGGTTGAGGTCCCGATGGCCTCGGGGTTATTTCGGATGGCTAACGGGGATTTTTGATGTTGAAAAATGCACCAGAAATTTGCAGAGCAAATTAGCTCTTCGCGATCGCGAGCACAGGGCTGCGATCGCATAGAAGAATTGGAGGGAGCTCAGATTTTTGCACTATGCGATCGCGTAAAGGGCTCTGCGATCGCATAGGTCTGGGAGTTTGGTCAGTGCGGTCGCGTGGCTAGGTGTGCGATCGCGTAGAAGAGGAAAGGAGTGCTCTGCGATCGCAGGGGGTGTTCTGCGATCGCGTAGAAGGAATTTTTGGGAGGTTTGAGATTGTGATATGCGATCGCATTAGTAGTGTTGCGATCGCATAGAGGAAAGGCTAGGCGCATTAAGGGTTATTTCAGTCGCGAAACCCATCACTTTTCCACCATTTTTACACCGCCATGAGAGCTTTTTGATCGATTTTGACGGGGATTTCAACGGGTATTGATTTGAGGTAAGTCTCTTGACTAGAAAATACCATTTTATGGAAGAATCAACACTCAAATTCATGAGAGTGGGTAGAAATTGTGAAGAACTAGGGCTTGGTTTTTGAAAACGAATTTTTAGGATTTGAAAGGCCATTTGTGCTCCGTTTTCGGTAAACTTTATATGTACGGACTCGGGGCGAGACGAGGAATCCGTTGGTGTGATTTTCGGAATTTTTCGAGAAGTGGGCCCGGGGCTCGGGTTTTACCAACTTCGTGAATTTTAGTACTTTTCGAGTATTTTCGATTGGGTTATGTTTCTTTAACCCATATTTATGTATTCGTTGTGATTTTGACTAGATTCGACGCGCGAGGAGGTCGATACAAAGGGAAAAGGCATTGCGGACCAGTCTACGGCCGGTTAGAGGTGAGTAGTTGGTGTATATGATGGCCTGAGGGTTTGAAACCCCGGCTTATCACATTGTGACGCTATTGTAGGGCGTGACTCGCACCCCATGGCAGGTGCGGGATTGGTTATGACTGGGGATTGTGACTTGGTCCATCCCGAACAAGAATGTTTTTATATTGGCGACTGATACGCACCCTGTATTGAATATATCTGGGCTTATTGCCGTGTTTGGGGCCTTGTGCCGATCTGTAGCATCCTTAGAGGATGAATGTCATTGTGATAGCATGCTTTGTATAATCATTGATCTTAGTCATGTGTTTAATCACTGTTATGAAATGCTAAGTCACTTTTCCTGAAGTCAAATATTTAAAGTATATTCTTCTTAATAAATTGGAAATTGGGAAATTAATTGAATCTGTTACGTGACTCATATGCATGTTGTGGACTGAGTATGGATCGGGCTGCACGCCGCAGCGAATGGTATGATTATATTGCGCTTGGGCTGAAGGAGCCCCTCCGGAGTCTGTACACACCCCCAGTGAGCGCCGTCGACGTTAAATGGATCGGGCTACGCGCCGTAGCGGTCATGTGCATTGCATTGCATCCTTACATTATACTTGACTGATATATTTGAAGTTGTTTTGCTGTTGGTTCGTAGTTAGGTGTTGGACTGTTAGTTTTAGCTTTACTTTGTGGCATTTCGTGGATTTCTTATCTTCAGACATTTT
>NW_017677420.1:27703-30665 GCF_001879085.1 Nicotiana attenuata
ATTGGTAGCCTATTGGCACATTGGGGCATCATATACGACTTATAATTATGTCTAGAGTGGCTTATTGCCCGAACAGTTCGTACCGGGTAAGACGAGATCATTGAATTTGAGATCAGTGCAATCTGAGTATGTGAAGTAAAATTAAAGAGCTAAGACCATTGTTTGGCTCAGAATGAGGTGATAGTTCTTGCCAAGAGTATAGAACTAATGAATTGTTGTTTCGGTAGTAGTTATGAATGTGTACAGGTCTCATCCGTCGTGTCAGTATTGTAAGAATTTGAACAAGACTTGTGTATGTCATGCAGAGCATGGGATGTGTAGTGATTCCTCCTAAGTGATTAGATAAATGATCTTCGGATGATTGGGGAAAATGATATTGCTAAGTGGAAGTGATTTGATGAGAGTATATGTCTCAGAAAAAGGTAATGTGATTAAACTGATTATATTTCGGCAGTAGTGCGGCATGTTCTTGTTGGGTCCACTGGTGGTATTCGAGTTTGCTCGGTAACACAGGTAAATATCGAGTATCTGTCGTGGAATGAAGGAGTATCAAATGTGTGCATGTATTCGCACGGTGGAAACTGGGATCAGGTATGATGAATTGTGTGTTATATGGAGTTATGATGTACAGGCTAAGTTGTGATGTTGGAGTTCAGACTGGTTCTCTTAGTGTTGGAAGATTTTGAACTATTGCATTATGGGCGATGTCGGAAAATGCCACAGGCTGCGTGACAAGGTGCATTAGACTATGTTCTAGTAGAATGGTTTATATTTCAAGGACCAGCGGATGGCTGGAAAGGATTGATGTTCTTGATTGGGCCTTCGTGGCAGATGCCAGTGCAGAGGCTTCTACCATTGATTCAGTTTCAGTATTGAGGGACTGTTCGAGTGCATTTCTTGTGGCCGGACATATCGCCGGGTGAGATTGTGGATTTCGGTACTTAATTGGTGCCGGACACCGTATCGTACGACTCTGGCAGGGGATATAGTAGTGGAAGGAGCAGCTTCGGACTTCTTAGTATTGAGTTCGTTGGCAGGCCAGCGTGGCTACGTATGTAGCTTGAGTTAGCTTGGTTAGTCCCAAGTTGTATTGTTAAGGGACAGGTTAATTCGATCGTTATTGAACTTGTTAGTGAGCTGAGGAGATCTAGGAGTTACTTTTCCTGTGCTGTGAGGCGTATGATTTGCTGGTTATGGTGCAGTTCTATTAGGGGATTCATAGTGGAGGTCGAGCGGGAAGAGTAATTGCGTGTCGCTCGGTAAAATGGAGTGTTGGGTATGGCCTATCAGGTTGCGTGTCGTGTGTTATCTGTTTCACCGTGGGTGTGATGAATTGCATTAGTGTCAGACATCAATTGTGTGTGGCTGTTGAATTTTGATTCACAGTGTCTTGAGGCGCTTCATGTGTAACAGTGTTGGGATAGGATCGCGTATTGTAGCGAGGCTACGTGGAGTTATGACCTTTCGAGGTAGATTCAACTGTTATATTTCTACGATGCGAGACGGAGTCTCAGCCTTGTGTTGTAATGGTATTGATGAGCTTGAGGTTGTGGTTTAGGCTTGTATGGAGATATCATATCACCAGAGTGGTGTTGGATTCGAGGTGATCGTTGGGTTCATTAATGCATACAAACAGATTTGATCTCAGCTTGTTTGGAAGATAATATCGAGGTTTGACCCGGAAATCTGTTGTGATATCAGTCAAGGGAAGTGGTTTCATGAATGGTTGATCTGAGAGATGATTACGGTTTATAGCGTGTTTCATTCATCGTTGGCAGTATATGAGAGTGTTGGAATAAGGCTTTAGCTAGTGAGAGGTTCTCTGCCGGTAATTGGTTGCTGGGGACAACTGCTGTGAATAGAAGTTATAGTTCCGAGTGTTTGGTTTAGGCGGTATATCATATGTTTTCACCTGAGGGTGCAAGTATGGATTATTACAGCTGGTTCGGGCTTACTCTAAGTATAGATGTGAATTTCTGATCTTGGGTATGATTTTTCGGAAAGTGCAACGTGGTTCTATGGTTTATGGCTTAAAGGGACTGTGGAAGTTCGGCTATATTGTGTTATCGGGTCTATGCGAGATAGGGTGGCGAGGGATCACCCTGGGTATATGATTGGTAAGATCGTTCAGCTGTTGGTTGGCTTCTAGAACAACTCTGGATACGCTCGAGGACGAGCGTTTGTTTAAGTTGGGCAGGATGTGATGACCCGGCCCGTCGTCACGTGAGTTACCGCCCCGTTTCCCCCAAATTATGTCCCTCCATGTTTTAATATCAGTATTTGAGTTGATCGGGTAGAATTGGATTGGTTCTAGTTGGAAATGTGGCACTTAGCCTTTTTGAAGGAAGCTTGCCTTGGAAAAAGTCAACCGGAAGTTGACTATGTAGTTAGAGGGCTCCGATGTGAGTTCCGGTGGTTTGGGTAGCTTCAGGGGATGATTTGTGACTTAGGAGTGAAGTCGGAATTCAATTTGGAGGTCAGGTGTAGAATTAGGCTTGTATTGGCTAAGGTTGAATTTTGGCGAATTCTGGTTGGTAGGTGAGATTTTGATCCGAGGGTCGGAATGGAATTCCGAGAGTTTCAGTAGCTTCGTTAGGTGATGTTGGATATGTCTGCAAATTGTCAGGTCGTTCGGACGTCGTTGGGTCGGGTTTTTGGTCAAATGCAAGTTTCGGAAGTTTTAGTTTAACTTAGGCTTGAATCCGTGGTAATTTGATGATTTTTGTGTTGTTTGACGTGTTTTGGTGATTGGAACAAGTTTGTATGATGTTTTGGAGTATGTTGGTGCTTTTGGTTGAGGTCCCGAGGGCCTCGGGGTGATTTCGGATGGCTAACGGGGATTTTTGATGTTGAAAAATGCAGCAGAAATTTGCAGAGCAAATTAGCTCTTCGCGATCGCGAGCACAGGGCTGCGATCGCATAGAAGAATTGGAGGGAGCTCAGATATTTGCACTATGCGATC
>NW_017677421.1:0-3538 GCF_001879085.1 Nicotiana attenuata
GGAGACAACCATTTCATATGGAAAATCTCATGGAAATACATACAGGGAGTCTAGCAAGGTCCAAGAAAATACATGGAGTCATACAGTTTTAGCAATCCTAGCTATACTATGTGTTTTAAGGAATCCCCAGGTGGTGGTATTAGTACTATGTACTCAATCCATCGGGGTGAACTTAAGCATAGAGTATACTGAAGTAACAAGAAAGGTTACAATGACTAATACAGAGACTACTGGACTCAATTGCAAGTCAATCTTAAGTATAATCTATGGTTTAAGGAAGCCTCAGATGGTGGTATTAGTACTATGTACTCATTCCATCGGGGACAACTTAAACATAGTTTATAATGGGGTTACAAACAGGTTTACAACACAGAAGCAAAAAATTAGAGGAGCATACTGCAATGTATCAAAAATAAAAGCAGGAACAACATACATAAAGAACAAACAAGCACAGGAGTGGGGCTTTTTAGTTACATGTTTGACTGACAGTAAATTTTACTGTATGATGCATACGTGTAAGGAAATAGCTAAGAAAAATGAAAAAATTACTGATCTACATACATGGAGTGGTCTAAATACAAGTTACAAAGGACAGGATTTTACAAATTTGACCAGAGTTTTCACAGGCATCTATTTTGGTGGTCAGCAAGGGGATGTATTGATACCAGAGGGTGTGTGCTCTTGGGCTTTTGCAGCAGCTGGACAGAAGAATTGTGACTTTCAAATGTACTTCCACAACGCGACACATACGGATTCAAGTACATGCATGAAGAATCAAAGAAGGAATAGAGTTAGTATAATCGATTGGAGCAAGGATGAAGAAGAAAAAGCACAAAACAAAGAGAAAGAGAATCGATATTACCTAGGCATGTACAATAAGGCCTTCACAGAAGCTGTAGTAGCTAGGCGGAAGATTCAAGAGGTACAAAATCACTCTCCTCAGACGAGGTATACAGATTCAAGCAGATTCATGAAGATACAAAGAAGAAATGAAGTTAGAATAGGGGATTGGAGCAGGAATGAGGAAGATAATACTCAAATGAAAGAGAGAGAGAGGCGACATTACCTAGATGAACTTCAAGTGGAGCAGAGGAGTAGGTGGAGAGACGAAATGTTTTGGGGATATGTAATGGGTAGTGGGGATTGTCGGTATAAATGCTGGGGTATATCAATAGACAGGTGCACGTGTTGGGTGAACAGATGGGTAAATCAGAGGTCATTTGTACAATTTTTGAGGCTGGACAGTCAATTTGGCTATTCATATAAATGCAATGGTTGGAGCTATGGCTATCAATGCAATATGGCTTTCATTTGGGCTGTTTCTGTTGGGCCGGCAGAGGGATATATGGGCTAGTTTGGGAAGGAGGCATTATTGGATTATATAAATAGCCACTGTATATGGTTTACATATAAGTGGCTATTTGTTAATTTCAATAAGTTGCGTAATGTGGCTGCTGGTGCAAGGTGGAGGCCTTTTGGGCTACTTCGGGCAGATCTGCTATATTTGGGCTGGGTTGGTATTTAATGTGGAGTTGTATGAATAGCCATTACCATATGTGGCTATTTATTCAATTCAATAGTTGGAGTAATTTGGTTGCTGTTGCAAAGGAGAGGCTGTTTCTGCAAATCAGAGGCGTGTTTGGTTTCAGAAATCGGACAATATATTATGGGATTGACGAATTCGATCTACTTCATTTCGGAATTATAGTTACATGGACTAGTACTATTTTACTTTGTAGCTTCATTTTAACAAATATTAGAAGGCAATGTGTACTATCAATTTTGAGTACTATACTCAACTTTGATAATAGGATTTATGTAGTAGTTCAATTTTTATCCTTTTCGTACTTTAAGTACGAACTCATGACAGCTTGTTTGTTCTTTATTTATATAAATAAAAACTAGCCCTAGGCATTGCCTAGTGGATTTTGCCAAAAAAAAAAAAAACCCAGCAATTTTCTCTGCCTTCTCTCTAGAAATAGGCGATTTTTCTATTTTAGAGAGAGAAAGCTCGAATTCCGGTAGCCATGGCCACTGTGGCCGGCGGCCAGCCACCAACGATGGCTGGGCTGCCTCCCCAACCCCCACCCACTGTTACCCAGCCCCCAGCGACAACAAACAACACTGCGCATCCCTACAATTTGCCTAACGAGAATACTGTACCAATGAATTACGCCAAAGCAGTGCAAAATTCGAACAACACTGCCATGCAAGAACGTGCGTCTACTTTATTACGTCGAGCAGATTTTGTCAATGGGCAACCATTGGTAAAATTTACGGAAGCAGAGGTAGATAGAATGAATGTTATTGAGGGCCTTTAATATGCTGTAGTTGGAAAATTTTCCTATGGTTGGCCAGAATTGAGTGAAATTAGACGAATTGTTCCCATGCAATGTGGAATAAAGGGTGAATGTAATATTGGGTACCTACGAGATAGACATGTTCTTATTCGTATGACATTGTGGCAAGATTTTGTTGATTTTACTTCTAAAGGTACACAATATATTAAAGACAAGCATGGTCATGAGTATCAAATTAGACCTCTAATTTATGATGTTAAATTTAAAGTAGGTGAGGAGACTCCAATGGCTATGGCTTGGATTTCTTTCCCAGGCTTGTTACCTACTTACTTTGTGAAAGAGTGTCTATTTTCACTTGCATCAGCTGTGGGAAAGCCATTGCACTTAGATATGGCTACTATCAATAAGACTAGACCTAGTTGTGCTAGGGTCAAAGTTTTGGTGGATCTCTTAGCTGATCATCCTAAAAAGGTTAGAATGGACATTGTGAATGAAGCTACAGGGGAAGTTAGAACAGAATGGGTAACTATCAAATATGATATGTTGCCTAAGTATTGCAAAGCATGTAGATTACAAGGGCATGATGACTTTGAATGCTGGAGGCAACATCCTGAATTATCACCTTATGATCAAGGAAAACAGAAGGAAACTAAAGGTAAGGAGCAGATTCAGAAGCAAACTAATCAACCATTGATGATTTTGTCAAGTGGTAGAGTTTTAGGTACTGTGACTTCTAATGTAGAACAATGGAAAGAAGTGAGAGATAATCGAGGGAAGAAAAACAGCACCCAGGAAGCGAATGGAAAGGAAATAGTACCAATAAATCAAGCAAACTTACAGCAGATTCAGGGGCAGCAGGTGGAGGAGGTGATCACTCATAGACAGGGTGGGCAAGAAATTGTTCTGGCAAATGTTAACAATGTAATGCAAGCTCATAATTGTGGAGGATCAGGAAAGGAAAGTACTCCAGCAAACATTAATGTGCAACAAAGTAATGGTATTACAAGGGAGGAAGTGGTGGCAGATGGTTCAAATAATCAGCAAATTCAAACTTCTAACATGTTTGCTGTATTGGAGGTCCAGGAGGATGATGATGCAGGGATAAATCAAATAGTGGAAGTTGGAAATAAAAGCACTGTTAATTCTACCAAGAAACTAAATCATACAGCAGCAGTATTTACTCCAAAATCTACTGGAATTGGAAGTACAACAAATAAGAAAGATAATGAGAAGCACAA
>NW_017677421.1:4379-30652 GCF_001879085.1 Nicotiana attenuata
GCCACAATTGGTGATGTCTCTCCTAAACATAGTAAAATGAAGGAGGCTAATCAGGGAGTAACACTCAGACAACTTCCAATGAGAGCTGCAAAGCAAAAAGGGGTTGCACCTGCCACATCTACGAGGTCCAATAGATCGGAGAAGAAATGAAGAATTTTGAAGTTTACTTGAAGATAATTAAAGAGGTGCCTAACGAAGTCCAAACTGAAGAACTCACAAGGTTGGTAAATGAGGGGCAAGACTATAATTTGTACATATTTTTAGTTTATCACTTTCAAAGCATCATCATTTGTAATAGCGTCGTAGACTGTGTTATAAACTCTATGGCGATCATAGAATACTTGGTTTTTTCAAGTTCCTATTTTTTACATGCTTGCTAGAAGATGAGGCTTTTTCTTTGCCTCAATAGGTTTAGTAAGGTAAGGTCCATGCCCCCCTTACATGTACTCTTCCTCTGAGGTTCTTTTCCTTTTTCTAGATTATTAATAAAACTAGCCCTAGGCTATGCCTAAAAAAAAAAAAAAACCCAGTCTGACACCAAAGGTTAAAACCAAGTCCGCGATTTTTCTCTGCCTTCTCTCTAGATTTAGAGAGAGAAAGCTCGAATTCTCACTGCCATGGCCAATCTGGCCGGTGGCCAGCCATCTACGCCGGCTGGTCAACCTCCAATAACGTCCGCCCAGCCCCCTACCATCCCTAACGACAATCCCCAGCCACCAAAAAATTCAAACGATCCAAAAACTATGAATTATGCAGCGGCAGTGAAGCCTACATCGACTAATGCCATGCATGATCGTGCATCAGTAGTAGAACCTATTCCCCTTCGACGAGCCCAAGTCTTTCAAGGCCAACCAACAGTTTGTTTTACTGAGGCGGAGGTAGAGCGCATGAACGTAATTGAAGGACTGCAATATGCAGTCGTGTGCAAATTCTCGTATGGATGGCCTGAGCTTAATGAATTACGTCGAATAATACCTATTCAATGTGGTATTAAAGGAGAGTGTAACATTGGTTTCTTACGTGAAAGACATATTCTGATTAGGCTATCATTATGGCAAGATTTTATTGATTTTTCATCAAAAGGTGTTTATTATGTTAAGGATAAGTATGGAGAGGAATATCAGTTAAGGACATTGATTTACGATGCTAAATTCAAAGCAGGGGAAGAAACTCCCAAGGTCATGGCTTGGATATCGTTCCCAAATTTATTACCAACGTACTTTGTTAAAGAGTGCTTGTTCTCTTTAGCATCTGCTGTTGGTAAACCTTTGCATCTAGATCAAGCAACTATTAATAAAACAAGGCCCAGTTGTGCAAGAGTTAAGGTTTTGATTGATCTTATGGCTGATCATCCTAAAAAGGTTCGAATGGACATTGTCAATGAAGCTTCTGGTGAGTTAAGAACTGAGTGGGTGACTATTAATTATGATTACCTTCCTAAATATTGTAAGGAGTGTAAGTTACAAGGTCATGACATGATGGAATGTTGGAGAATTCATCCGGAACTCATGGCACACAGGAATGAGGAGAAGAAAGAAGCAGCACAAAATTCTATGCAAGGCAATAAAGAAAAGGAAAGAAATAATGCACCTCTCATGATTCTTTCAAGTGGTAAAGTAGTGGGCAATCAAGGGACACAGTGGAAAGAAGTTCGAGATAGGAGAGGGCAAGGAAAGGAAAAACAGATGGAGGCAAATGATAAAATAGGACAGGAAATTGTTCCAGTTGATATTCAAAAGGTAGGGGCTTTACATAAGGTACAAACTAATAATAAGTTTGCAATCTTGGAGGTAGAAAACAGTGTAGAGAATGGGAACAAACAACTGATATTGAGGGAGGAAAGTGGGGTGCCAGTAGATGGTTTTAAACCCGAAGATACAGAGAATAGGAAGAGGGCAGATCAATCTAATACAACTAAAAAGGAAGGGAAGATGCAGACAAAAATTGGAAGCAAGGTTAATCACACAAGTGTGGGAGGAAGTCTTAATTCTATAGCTCCACATGCTACTTCAAGGCCAGAAGAGTTGGGGCAGAACAAGGACAATCAAGAAGCTAATAAGGGTGATACACATAAGAGTCAAAAGGCAAATAATGAGTCCACAAGTCAATGGGTTCATAGGGCTTTCAATGCTAAGGTAGCAGCAATAAACACATCATGTCAAGAAGTCCCTTCACAAGACACCTTAGTGGAGAAACAATTGGCTTTAAATGATAAACAGGAGTTTGTAGAAGATCCAGATCTAGAAGTGTTTAAGAGCAATGAAAGAGCTAAACCTATAGGTGGGAAATTATGGGCAAATCAGACAGAAGAAGTAGATGAGGATGGACAGATTCCTGATATATTGCAAAGTGATGAGGAGAGGGGTGAACATGAAGTAGAAGAGGAAGAACAAAGTGTAAATGCTGATGCAAAAATTAAAGTTACATTCACAGAGGGGCAGAGTCAAGGCAATGCTATTACTTCAAGTACACAGTTGCAAAAAGAGGCAGGCCAGTTGAATTGTGAAGACAATACTGATGGTATAGTGCTTGGCAAAGTAGGTAATGTTAGCATGTTAGATCCAGGAGGAATAGGCCAACATACAGATAATAGTAAGGCAAATACAAAGGATAAAGGGACAGAATCAGTAGAAAGCATGCAGAAGGAAAAATTGCAGGAGGCAACAGTAATTACAGCCCCATTGATTCCTGCACAGATGCAACTCAGAGATATGCAGGAAAAGAAGGCAATTGTCCAAAAAACACATGAGGCCAATATTGTGGAGATCATAGACATGCCAGGGATAGATGAAAATCAGAAAAAGGCAGAGAATATAGATAGAGATATGGATGAAGAGTCAACTGCTCAAAATTTCCTTAATATAGCTAAACAGGGTGATCTGTCACCAAGACACATTGAACAGGTCAAGACTGCAGCTAAAGGAAGAAAGAAACAATCAAAGGAGACTCCAAATGTACCAGCAGGAGGAGTTCAAACTAGGAGAGCACTGTCCAAATCCCAAAATTTATAATGGATGCTATCATATGGAATGTAAGGTCAGTGAACACTAAGCAAGCTTTTGAAAGAATAATTACAATGCACAGGCAACATCATTTTGAATTCATTGGGATTCTGGAGCCTATGCAACAATCTAACAAAATTGAGAGATATAGGGCAAGGATTGGGTTAGCACAAGCTGTGGTAAATGTTTCCAATAAGATTTGGGCCTTTATAGATGAAGTTTTTGAAGTTGATATTTTGTATAATATGGCACAGCAGCTGACTCTTAGATTATTTCATACTGAAACACATGTTGAGCTGGTTCTTACTCTAGTATATGCAAAATGTGATCATATAGAAAGGATTGAACTATGGGACACTTTATATGCAATGGCTTCAGATATGAGTGTTCCTTGGTTGGTAGGAGGAGATTTTAATGTGATCTGGGATGAGGAAGAAAAGTATGGAGGATTACCTGTGTCTATCAATGAAGTAGATGACTTTAGACACTGCATCAATACTTGCAACTTGACAGATTTGGGTTTTAAAGGGAGTATCTTACATGGTGGAATGGGAGATCTGAGGAAGATTGCATCTTCAAGAGACTGGATAGGTGCTTTGGGAATGCAGAATTGCAGCAGACTTTTCCTGGTTTGGAAGTTACTCACTTGTCCAAGACAGGATCTGATCATAGACCAATGTTGCTAAAATGTGATATTGAAACCCCTCCCGTTAAGAAATCTTTTAGATTTCTTAATTTCTGTATTAAACATGAATCATTCAAAGATGTGGTTAAAGAAAACTGGTCTGCAGATTTCAGTGCTAGTCCCTTTGTCATTTTCAACTACAAGTTGAAGAAACTCAAGAAAGCACTGTCAACATGGAGTAAAGCTACATATGGGGATATTTTTCAAAAGATTTCAAGCCTAGAAGAAGTTGTCTTGGTGCATGAAAGACAATTTGAATTAAATCCCACTCTGATGAATAGGCAGAGGTTACAAAAGGTACAAGCTGAAATGATCAAATATCTTGCTTTGGAGGAAGAATTTTGGAGGCAAAAAGCTGGTATGATGTGGTTCAAAGATGGTGATAGAAATTCTAAATTCTTCCATGCTCAAGTCAATGGGAGAAGGAAAAGATTGAAGCTGAATAGAATACAGGATAGCTTGGGAAATTGGATTGAGGAGGATGAAATAATTGCAGAAGAGGCTGTAAAGTTCTATAAAGAACAGTTTGCTGAGACGGGAACCCCCAACACATTTGATATCTTAAATCATGTGCCTACTATGATAGATGATATGCAAAATGACAAATTAATGGCAATGCCTACAAGAGAGGAAGTGAAGCAGGCAGTGATGGGAATAAATGGGGATTCAGCAGGTGGTCCAGTTGGTTTTACTGGTACTTTCTATCACTCATGCTGGGAAATTATTGAAGATGATGTGTTTAATATGGTAAAATCATTTTTCTGTGGTCAGCAGCTCCCCAAGAGTGTTACTCATACAAACTTGGTGCTATTACCAAAGAAAAAAGAAGTGGCTACTTTTGCAGACATGAGACCAATCAGCCTAAGCAATTTTGTAAACAAGATATTTTCCAGAGTTGTTCACGAAAGATTGGTTGAAATGCTTCCTAGCTTAATCTCAGAAGAACAGGCAGGCTTTGTGAAAGGAAGGAGCATTGTAGAGAATGTACTGTTAACTCAGGAAATTATTACAGATATTAGACTTAGAACAAAAGCTGGGCCAAATGTGGTGATCAAATTGGATATGGCAAAAGCCTATGATAGACTATCATGGCTGTTTCTTACAAAAACACTCAGGAAAATGGGATTTTCAGAAGGTTTCATGGGTATGATATTTGATTTGGTAGGGAACAATTGGTACTCTATATTGATTAATGGTCAGCCACATGGCTTTGTCAAATCTTCTAGGGGAGTTAAACAAGGTGATCCTTTGTCACCTACATTGTTCATTCTTGCTGCTGAAGCATTGTCTAGAGGTCTGAACTCTCTCCACTCTAATCTGTATTTTTGTGGCTTTGGTTTGCCTAAATGGAGTCCAAAAATAAACCACTTATCCTATGCTGATGATACCATAATTTTCTGCTCATCTAATGAGACATCTCTAAGGCTGGTGATGGAGGTCCTTTATGCCTATGAAATGGCTTCTGGGCAGCTGGTTAATAAGAGTAAATCAGCCATTTATATGCGCCATTTAACAGATAAAGAGGTGGTAAGCAAGGTAGAAAGGATAACAGGTATAAACAAGTAAGAGTTTCCATTTTCTTATCTAGGCTGTCCAATCTTCTATGCTAGAAGGAAAATGGATTACTACCAGGGTTGTTCTCTAAAATCATGGATAAATTACAGTCATGGAACGGCAGAGTATGCAAATTCACCTGTTGTCTGCAGTAAATCCTCCAAGTTATGTGATTAATAAACTTCACAAGATCTTTGCAAGGTTTTTTTGGAGCAGTAATATGGGTGGAAATACTAGGCATTGGGCTTCTTGGAATACACTTTGTATGCCTTATGAGGAAGGGGGCATAGGCTTCAGGTCCTTACATGATATTTCAAAGGCTCTATTTTGCAAACTATGGTGGAATTTCAGAACTAAGCCTAGTTTATGGAGTTCTTTTATGAGCCAAAAGTATGCAAGAAGCTAAATGCAATCATTGTTCCATGGAGGGATGGATCACATGTGTGGAGGAAAATGTTGGAATGTAGAGACTTAGTTGAACACCAAATCCTATGGAAGCTGAAGATGGGATCTGCACAGTTTTGGTTTGACAACTGGACAGAGTTAGGGGCTTTGTATTTTCAAGTTCCTCCTGGCTTTGCAATTGATGAGGACATTCAGAATGTGAGTGAAGTATGCTATGATGGCAGGTGGAATGTGGTGAAGTTATATCAGTTATTACCTGCAGACTTGGCACAACACATTGTGCAAAATATCAGACCTCCTGCAGAAGATATGGTGCTTGATACTCCATATTGGATGTTGGAATCTAAGGGCCATTTTTCAGTAAAATCAGCCTGGGAGTATATTAGAAGGAGAGATAATCCTAGAGAAGCTTGTAAGAAGATATGGGTGAAAGGACTCCCTTTCAAGATCTCTTTCTTTATGTGGAAGGTGTGGAAAGCCAAGCTGCCATTAGATGATTTCATGCGTAGAATAGGTTACTTTATGCCCTCTAAGTGTTGGTGTTGTACTGAACCTAAAGAGGAATCTTTAGTTCATGTATTTTTTACATCTAATGCTGCAAGAGTAGTGTGGAAATATTTTCTCATGAGGGCAGGCATTGCAGTAGAAGGATTGTCCCTACATCAAGCCATTACAAAATGTTGGACTGTACCAGTCATTCCTAGGATCAAGCCTGTGATGCAAGCTCTACCAGCATGTATTGTATGGGAATTATGGAAGAGGAGAAATTCAATGAAATATGGAGATACAGTTTCAGTCAATAGAGTTATATATCAGGTATCAACTACATTGCAGTCCTTGGTAAAATTAAGGAAGCCTGGTTTGCCTATTCCTCAAAGGTGGCAGAGTTTATTAAGTATGCTTGAAAGTTACACCCCTAAGTTGAAATATGAAAAGGTGACCTGGGAATTACCTATGGAGGGCTGGATCAAAGCAAATACAGATGGTGCCTCAAGAGGGAACCCAGGGAGGAGTTCAATAGGTGTTTGTTTAAGAGATGCAGCTGGAGATATTATTTATGCAGTAGGTAAGGAGATTAGAGAGGGGTCAAATAATGAAGCAGAGGCAGAAGCAGTGGTGGAGGCACTGAGGATATGTAAAGCAATAGAGTATCAGAACATTTGGCTACAAACAGACTCCCTACTACTAAAGAACATCAATGATGGATTGTGGAAGCCACCATGGAACATTGTAGAAGCATCAAACGAGATAAGAAATTTGAAGGAGGGATGCAACTTCAGGCTATCTCACATATTTAGAGAAGGCAACAAACTGGAAGATCATCTAGCAAATTATGCCCTAGACAGTGGTGATATTGAATGCTATGATTTCTGGCAGCTTGATGTTCAAAGCAAGAGGATTGTTAATGAAGACAAGATGCAATGTCCAAACTTAATAGTGAGAGTTGAAAGAAGAAAGGAGAGGAGTAGTGCAGAAAGATCAATTGGCAGTCACTATGTTCAAATCTATTTAGAGGAGAACATGGTGATTCACTTTTTTACTAACAGTTTGTTCTTTTTTGCAGGTTCTGAAGAGGTACTGTTGATCTATGTTGTAAGAACAGCTCAATTGGTGGTATCAGTGCATTGCACTCAACCCAATGAGAAGTTCACACAGCTAGACAATGGTACAAAGATGGGGAAACTTTTCTGTTTAAAAAGGCTCAGAATGTCTAAGAGAAATGGGCTAGGTCAGCTTCCATATGCAGTTCATATCTACAGCATATTAGTTAATGCAAATGGAACTCTTGTCTCTGCAGTAGATCAGTCATTCAAGTACCATGTTCTAATCTATTTGGAGATAAGCATGGTAAGGAGAGGGGAGGAGCTTATCAATAAAAAGGTAGCAGCAGGAACAAAAATGCCCAGAATGTTTAAGAGAATTGGGCAACAGGAGAAGAGGTTTCTAATTGGTTGGAGTGATTCAGTTATAGAGGGAGAGAGGGAAAGGAACAATGCAGATAGGGATATAGGTAGTCAGGCAAGGTTGGGTATAATAAAGAAGGGACAAGAAGTGACAAATATGAGTCATAGGCAGGAGGATATGCAGGATCAAAAATGCAGAAACAGGATGCAATAGACAGTCCACTATATTTGGGATTCTAGTACAAATAGGATGAGCAATAAATGGAAGATTTGGAGCAGCTATAAGGGGAGTGAAATAGGAAAAATAAGAGAGGGAATGGTAGAAGCAAAGAGCAAGACAAGGGTAGTAGGGAGGGAGTTGGGATTATCTCATAGTCAATATCATCAAATCTGTAGAGAGGA
The DNA here is from genome assembly GCF_001879085.1 of Nicotiana attenuata. Lineage (NCBI taxonomy): Eukaryota > Viridiplantae > Streptophyta > Magnoliopsida > Solanales > Solanaceae > Nicotiana > Nicotiana attenuata. The sequence goes on from NW_017677421.1 coordinate 12,332, forward strand.
GATGGTATTGACAAATATTTTCACTAACCTTGTTTTCTTTTTTGCAGGATCAGTTAATGTACTCATGCCTTGTCCCCTAATACGACTTCAATGGGTGGTATCGGCACTATGTGCTCATTCCCTTGAAGAAGGAAAAGGGGCATGCACAAGCATGAGATTTGAAAGTAACATCATGCTGCAACAATGGATGAACACCAAGTCTATGGGCAGTGTGAGGGTTATTGGGATAAAGATCATAATGCTGCAGATTTACTCAACGCGTGTGTTTGCCTATCATACAAGGGACTCACAAGGAAACATAGATATGCTACTTGAAGAGGAAGGCAAATACGTACAGGATGCAGCAATGTATCAAGATTTGATAGAAGAGGTCACATCTGAGTACAAAGTATGGACAGTTGATTTGTTAAAAATCAACTGGATGATGCAATTGTGGAGACGACCCATGCAACAAAATAATGGAACGAAGATACATCATACAGGGGGTCAGGCACATCTGAGGCACAATGATATTCATGAAGACCACAGAAGAGATACAATTACTGTAGATATGTTACACTTTATGAGGAGTTTGCAACTGGTGGTATTAGTACTATGTACTCAACCCAGTGTAGGTGAATCATGGGTGAACATAAATATAGTAATATTGAGAGTTAGGGGCAAACGCAAGGATCAGAGGACTATACAAGAATGCAGCATTTTTCTGGCCAAGATTGTTGGACAATGTATCCATAGTACATTAGTCCAGGGATCATGTCATATAGAGAGGCCAGTCAGCAACACAGGATCCAATAGTGAAATGATGATCAACAAATTCAAGATTGAGCTGATCGAAAAATGGCAATTCACAGGACAAAGTTGGCTAGTTTTTGTGGAAAAATATGGAGCACTAGGGAATGGGATCATAATACACCATCACAACTGGACATACAAAGAAGGAACTCATGAGAGGAAAGCAGCAAATGGGAGAGGCTACGAGTGCAAAATCAGGACAACAAATGGTTGTTCGTGCGATGAGAATTACATGCAGATGCTACGTAAATGCTATGACATTAATAGTATTAGTTCTTCTGATAGTTTTCACTTTGTGATACCATTAGTGAGTAATTTACTCATTAATGGTAATAGATATTATGTAGCTTACAATTTTTATTTTCATTTTGCTATACCTCTGGACAAATTATGTTTTGTTAATTTTATATAAATAAAAACTAGCCCTAGGCACTGCCTAGTGGATTGCTTAAAAAAACATCCCTCATTTCATTCTGATAGCCGTGTTTGAAATCCTTTCATCTCTCAAACTCTCTCAACGGTTAGTTGAAACCTTAATCGTCTCCTGCCCTTTCCAACCACCACTCCACCGGAATCCATGGCTTTTCAGGCCATGGATGGTCTATACTTACCCCCTCCACCATTAAACCTAGGATGTTCGAGGTTTCGAAGTCTGACTCCGAGGTTTCTCTTTCAGATCTTTGGTTCCATGGCCTCTCCGGCCTTTGCTCCGGCATATTCAAGCCTCAAGAGCCTGATTCTCACTGATCCGACTCAGGATCGGACTTTCTTCCAAGCCTTTCTCGTTTCTAGGGTTTCTCCGAAACCCTAAGCTATTCGAGATTTTTCTCTGTTGTTTTCTTAGATCTATGTTGTATCTGTGATTTACTCGACTTTTAAAGTGTTTTCCCCAAATTTTCTTTCCAAAATCATTTGTTTTCGATTTAGGGTTTCTGAAAGGTTTTCAAAATATCTTTCTGATTCTTTCTGTTCTTTTCTTTATGTGTGTTTGTCTATGTTATGCTCGTATGTTTTTTTTTCTACCACACATGTGTTTGCTCTTCTGTTTTTTGTTTCTATTATACATGATTCTTCTATACATCTATATTTTAGTGTGCCTCTAGACCAGGCTCGCATGATTATCTCTGCTATGTTTTCCTACATGATTTCTATTGTATGTGTTTCCTGCTGAGTTCTTTAATTTTGTTTGCTTTACTGGACTTTGTCCGAATTTTGCTAAGCATGTTTCATCTACTGCTTCTTAAGTTTGTATCACTCCTTCTCTTCTGAACTTGCTTAAGTTCCGAGCTTTTCTTAAAACATGTTCTTCATGCTTTAAATCAGTTTTTCTTTCCTTGTTGTTTCAAACCTGCTATCATATCTGTTTCGTTTCTCATGAGGCTCTGAAACAGACCTTTGAGTCTGTTTCAATGGCTTGCCTTCTCATCTCTATGTCTGATTCGATTTGAAACCCTAGGATTTGGGGGTTTCTTTGGCAAGTTTGATTAGGGTTCTACTTTGGAACCCCGGACTATCAGGCTCATTCTAAGTACTATGAACTGAATTTGAAACTCTTTGCTTATGATACTAAACCTTTCTATGCCTGTCTTTTCTAATTAGCATGGCAACTCCTTCTTGTTTGATATCTGTGTACTTTATATATGAGAATTTCTTCTTGCAAATAGGGTTTTTTGCCAACTAATTGATTGATTTCGAAATCCTTTTAATAAGGCCTGACTAATTGTTACTGATTTTTCTTTAATTGAACCTTCTTTACCTTTTCCTGACTTGGTTCAGTCGAACAAAGCCTGTGGTTTTGATTTCACTGGCTGTTTGATTGATTCCCTTTCCTTATTTTTTACAAATCGTGTACCACTGAACTTTGCCTTAAATAACTCCTGTGTATTTACCCTTTTTGTGTTACTTAGAAAAGATTCAATCAAATTCTTTCCTTGATTGTCTTCTACATGTTTGAAATCAGAATCCCTTAACTAAAGGGAGACTTTATGTAATTGATTGTGAAACTATTTTCTTACCTTTTTCTTACTTGCCTTCTGTACTATAAAAGGGGACTACCCTTCTGCACTTTGAAAGGAGACAACAAAAAATACTCTTTAAGACCACTTCGAATTCCATACTTTTACACACTTTCAATTTACACTACTCATCTCACACTCTCAATTTCAATACTTTTATCTGAGTTTCTTCTGGCTGTTTGCTTGCAATTTGGGCTTCACTACTACTTTTTCTCTGCTTATTTCTGAAACTGGTATGTCCTAATTTAGTTTCAGCCATCACACCAATGTGTTTATTTACAGCTTCTGCAATTCTGTTTATTTTATTGTCCATGTTCAATGATTAATTTGTATGCTATTCTCTTTGCACCTGTTTTCTACTGTGAATCCCTATACCCCTATTCCTTTTATGTGTTTGAGTTAAGGTCCAGGCATGGATCCTAACTCCCAAACAAATGTGGCTAACAGGCTGGTTAGGGGTGTTCCAGCACTCCTAATTGCTGGGTATGACCATCAGCCTGCCATGGCCTTCCCAGAATCCCCTCTATTGCACTTGCACTCATTCCTAGTTTCTAAGTTCTGCCCCCCTCCTATGAGCCTTGCTTTGGGACCTTGAGTTCCCTCTGAACTTGGACATCTGAGGGTTGGCCCTTCCACACTGCACTTTAATTCAATTCGGCAACTTATTTGGGTGTAAGCACTGCCCGGAGTTTATGAAGCTCCTGGGAACTCTGACACACCCAAGAATGAGAAAGGCTTTGGAAATCAGATCTTTGGAGTTGGTTTATTTCATGTTTCTGACTTGGAGTCAAAATTAGGCTCTCCTTGGTTGTACTTTAATTTCTGATGTAATTTTACTTTACTTTATTCATTCTGAGTTGTAATAATTTGTAATAACTTATGGGGGTATATAGTGAAAAGGGGAGGGTCACTCATGTATGCATGTGGATAGACATCATGTTCTTAGGTGTTTATTCCTGCAATCTCATCCTGTTTTTCATCTATGCATATCTTATAGAAATCCTGCTTATAGTTCTGCACCTATGCATGTCATATAGAAATCCTGTCTATAGTTCTGGACTTATGCATTTCATATAGAAATCCTGCTTATAATTTTGCACTTATGCATATATAAATACCATGCCTTTGAGGTTCTGCACTCATATAGTTACCATGACTATAGGCTTCTGCATTCTTGCATCGTATAGATAACCTGCCTATAGGATCTTTTAAATTCTGCATTTTGCATCTATCGTTAGGCAAACGATTTATAGGTTTAAAATAACAAAATCGCATTATAGATACCATGCCTATAGGACTCTCGCGTTTCTATAAACGTTTTAAAATCAATCGCGCCTAGAAAGCATGCCTATAAGGGTAATCAACAGAATCTTAATCAAGCCTAAAATCAACAATTTCGATACCCAACATCTGCAGAGTGTATACTTCGCATTGCTAGATACCATGCCCATAGGTCTCACCTAGGCAAGCCATTAGGTAATTAATTAACTACACCAGTCTTTAATAATTACAACCAGCGGGCAGGCCTAATATGGACTTCTTATCTGAAAATATGTGATAAATCAGCCACGCCCTAACGTTTAAGTTTAATTAAAGACCTAATCAGTATTTGAAAGACATGCTAAAACTATATGTTCTTTATGTTTTAAGGAGGTTTGTTTGGGCCTTGTCTGTTATGTGCTTCCCCATACTTGTCATGTATCTTTTGAATGTCGCCTTAGACTTTTGTCCTTTTTAAACTCTAAAAGCCAATTTTCCCTCCCCTTTAGGACTAGTAGTCCCTAATACCTCCGGGGTTGATAGGATTGGGACGGGTAATAGCAAGCAATAAGTAACGAGACTATTCCGAGATTTAATACCTTAACGGGGTGGGTAAGGGTAGACATGGATATGATGACCACGCGATAACACCACGTGTATAAATGGTTACCGGGTGTTGTGTGGGGTAATCCGTGTTATTTATAAACTTAGGACCCCCCTCCCTCTTTACTTGTTTACTTCCTTTTTCCAGAATTTTAAAGCTGTTTAGTTTTAAGTTTCTTTTAACTTCTTCTTTTACTTCAATCACTTGTACTTATTATGCAAAATCTCTCTTTTAATTGTCTGATTTTCAGTACTGTTTGTCCCCAAACTTCCGCTTCTTTCACTTTTTCGAATTACTTGCACCAGTTATTTGACCCCTTCTCCTTTACTTGTGTATCTTGCTTTAGTTATAAAACTACCTTCTTCCAAATTTCAGCACTCTTTAAACCTCTTGTACTTCTTTTATTTGCAACCGTTATGTGAAAGTTACCTAGTATTTACAATGCTTGCTTGATTACTTGTTGGTTGTATTTAAAGTCACAATTGTAGCATGGTCGGGAACCACACTAGTGGATCTTGAGGGGTGCCTAACATCTTCCCCTCGAGATAATTTCGAGCCCTTACCCAACCTTTGGTTTTCTAAATCAAATTCATTTTTAGTGTCCTAATGCACTTAATCATTAGGTGGCGACTCTTCTAAATTACAAACCCAATTCCCAAAAAAATAGTTGTCTGCCCAAATGTCATAAACCCGATTTCTGCGGAGGAAAAAGGGGGCATCGACAGCCATTGTTTGTGATATTCTACCATCTTCCTTAGTATCTTCTTGTTATTCTTATTGGCAGCTTCCACATCTACATTCATTTGAGGCCTGTATGCTATAGAGTTTTTGTGCTTGATTTTGAAGTTTTCACACATGGCTTTCATCAGATCACTGTTGAGATTGGTGGCATTATCAGTGATAATGGACTCGGGAACTCCGAATCGGCAAACAATACGATCCTTCACAAAGTTTGCGACGACTTTCTTGGTTACGGCTTTGTAGGATGCAGCCTCTACCCATTTTGTGAAGTAGTCAATGGCCACTAAAATGAACTTGTGCCCGTTTGAAGCAGTGGGCTCGATCGGACCGATGACATCCATTCCCCAGGTAGCAAAAGCCAAGGTGCACTTGTTGCATTGAGTTTATTTGGTGGTACCTTTATCATGTCTGCATGTACCTGGCATTGATGGCATTTCTAGACGTACCGGATGCAATCCGTCTCCATGGTCATCCAAAAATATCCAGCTCTGAGCATTTTCTTGGCTAGAAAAAAACCATTCAAATGTGGTCCACAAGTTTCGGCATGTATTTCTTCGAGCAATCTGGAAGCCTCCTTTGCGTCAACACACCTTAACAACCCTAGATCAGGAGTTCTTCTATATAGGGTCCCTCCGCTTTGGAAGAAATGATTGGATAGCCTCCGCAGCATGCGTTTCTGAGTGTGGTTTGCCTGCTCTGGATATTCTCCTCTTGCCAAATATTCTTTGATGTTGTGGAACCAAGGTTTTCCATCTGTTTTCTCTTCAACATAAGCACAGTAAGCAGGTTGACTGTGGATCCTCACCAGGACGGGATCAGTGAAATTCTTGTCTGGATGTTGTATCATTGATGACAAAGTGGCCAGTGCGTCTGCGAACTTATTTTGAATTCTGGGCACATGTTTGAATTCTATCTTTGTGAATCTCTTCATTAACTCATGCACATGATACAAGTATGACAGTATCTTGGTGTTCTTCGTAGCCCATTCTCCTTGAACCTGATGTACCAGAAGATCCGAATCACCGATTACCAGTAGTTATTGTATATTCATATCGATGGCCAAATTGAGCCCCATGATGCAAGCCTCATATTCCGCCATGTTGTTGGTGCATGGAAACCTAAGCTATAGGATTGTTTACGCACGAGTAGAATATGAAGTTGAGCATGATTCATGCAATAATAAATAGCATGTTGTCAAGTATTTTCACAAAAAAAAATGATAAATGCAGTATTTAAATAATTGAAAGACAGTTACAAAAAAAACAAGGAGACACGTCAGTTTTAGAAAATGAAATAAATGCTTGAGAAATAAGCAATTAAATCCAAGTAAAAGGAAAAAGGAAAGGGTGCACATGTATTATCAGAATAGAGCATGCTTAAGACTAATTCACACAAAAAAAGTTCGTTATAGTAAGAGCCTAAAATATATCCCCAGCAGAGTCGCCATGCTGTCGCGCCCCCTTTCTTCCTCGCGGAGTCCGGGCTTCGACATTCATTGGGAACAACTCATTTCCTTTTGGGAATTGGGTACGGAATTTGAAGAGTTGCCACCTAACGGATTTAAGGTGCGTTAGGGAACCTAAAGAAAGTAACTCATAAAACCGGTTTCCATCACCAGAGATTGGGTAAGGGCTCGAAATAACCTTGAGGGGAAGGTGTTAGGCACCCCTCGCGGTCCACAACGGTGGGTCCCGGCCGAACTCAAATTATGTGAATTAGTATTATAAACAGATAAACCAATTTAGACAAATTGATATTATACTTAAAATAAGGAGTAAAAGGGGTCCTAGATTCTTTAACCTATAGGACCACATCTGTACAATACCCGATAAACCTTCCACAACTAGAGGGGTTACACGTGGCATTAGCGCACAGGTCATCATATCCTTTTACTACCCAATTACCCTCCTCTTAGTGGTTATATAAGCGATTTTAATTAAACGAACTCTATGCGTGCATTACACGTCCCTTCCTTATGGCCCTAGAGGTATTTAGGACCTCTAGTTTAGGCAGTTCTAGACTTTCCTAAGGTACTTAAAGGAGAAAATTTAGACGATAATTAAAGCACTTAGGACTGTCAAGTAAAGAACAATTAAGGGGGATCACATTTACCTCCACAAATAAGCAAACAACAGCACGTCTCAAACAGCAAGACTTTAGATATTTTAGAAAGGCCCTAGAGCAGGATATCTTAGGGGAGCATGACAAGCAAAACATATGTAGCATTGTGCCAAAGCAAGGTAATAGAGACCTAATTAGTTTGCCTACTGATTTAAGCACCTGTTGAATCTGAGCAGTTCACAAATAATTAAGCAAAGCACATTTTTACCAATTGCAGGATTTTAATTACCTACAGGCTCGCCTAGGTGTGGATCTGAGATGTCCTATAACATGATATCTAACTGTTAACTAGAATTCTAATAACCAATTTAAAACTAGCAGTTTGAGTTCATTATGCCCTATAAACATGCTGTCCAGGTGCGGAAATTACAGGACTGGTTTTGTACACATACATCTCTAGAACATGATATCTGGGCGTTGGGACTGCTTTTCAACTTATTTTCTCATTAACGTAGTAATTACTGATCTTACACGATGTAGGCGTGGTATTAAAGCGAATGTAATAACAGTCCTAAAGCATGATTTCTAACGCACATAAAAGAATGAACGTGTTTATTAAGCAGGATTAGCAACTTAGTGACAGAATTTCTAAGTGGTCGTGATTATGCAGAAGTTCAGAACTTTTCAGAACAAATGAATGCGCCTATAAACATGTTTTCTAATATGCCAAACAATCCTAAGAGCATGGTTTCTAATGCAAGTAAATAATTCTAAGAACATGATCTCTAATGCAAGCAAATAGTCATAATAAGCCTAAGGACATGATTTCTACCCAGTTTCACCACAAAAATTATATAAGAATCCCTCACTTTTTACTAATTTCCCCAATACCTGTTTCCAAGAATTATTATTACAGACCATATGAATTACAGAAAGAACAAACTATGCTATAGGGAGCCTAAATAGAGGCCCAAAGAATAAATCTGGCAAACCAGGCCTTCAACCAATCCAAGGTGACATAGTCTCACAGTGCCCAAGAGAAGGTATCCTGGTGTGTCAAAGTTCCCAAGGGCCTTAGGGACCCCGGGCAATGCTCACACCCAGATCATTTCAAACATAGAAGTAGCTTTTTGTGCAGTGTGCAAGTGCCAGCCCCAGTGTGCCAGAGTTCGGAGGAATCTCATGGATTCCTAGACAGTACACACACTGGAGGGGCAGGATCCTAAATATCATAAGAGTAGGAGTGAGAGTGCTTGACAGAGTAGGAATAACTTTAAGAAAACAGACCAGAAGTGAAAAATAGTTTAAAAGTGGAAACACTTTAGGAGTGGAAACAATTTAGAGGTGAAAACATACTAGGCATGAAAGAAGTTTAAAGATGAAAACCTATTAAGAGTGAAGACAGTTTGGGAACATTCTAAAAAGTTCAGCAAACAGCAAGTAGAAGCCAGTCATGGCACTTCATATTGCCCAAATCCAATCTTAGTTTGTTAATTAACTCTAGGTGAGGGCAAGTAATTTTATAGAGAGGGGGTCAGGGGTTGGGAACACAGGAAACTCAAATCAGAAATACATAAAATAGGGTGAAAGTGAGAGCATATTGAGTAACAAGGACATGGAACAGACAAGGGTTGATTGACATTCAATACCCAAATTCTTAGCATTCATTAGAACATAGACTACTGATTTAAAGTCTTAACAGGAAAGTTATACTTAATGATGAATTAATCACACTGGCTTAAGGCAATAGATAGGGAAACGTAGAATGTAGGAGTAGTCATGCTAATTCATAGAAGGGACAGGGATTGTACTATACAGCATTGGTTAAACCAATTGAAGTTAATTAGGCAGAAAGAAAGAGTCTTAGACACAGAAGTAAACATGCAGGTTTTAAAGCAAAGGCAAGAAAGATTGAAGCTTAAACATGCTGATTAAGGTGATAAGCAGGAAAGGGCCAAAGTTAGACATAGCAGTAGACATGCTAATTAAAATACAGAAGAAATATGGATTCAACATCGGTAACAGATGAAAGAGCACATAGGTTCAAGTTTCATGGTATAGTAAGTGACATTAGGAATATAAACATACCAGTTAAAGGAAGCAGATAGGAGATGAAAGGTATGCAGGATTCAATAGTCTAGTCTTGGCTTTCAGCCGTCTATACAAGCAATGAATACAAGTAGTAGAGATGAGAGTAATGTGTGTGTGTGTATTTGTGAACTATTGTTCGTGTGTTTAAAAGGCAGAAGGAGAGTGTATATATAGCACTTAGGGAGTAAAACAGATAAGGTAAAGAGAATTACAGTTCAATCGATTAGAATCAATCAGCCAATTATAGAATCAATTCATATTGAGAAACCTGGAAGAGACCCCTTTAATTAGGGATAGTCAAATAACGGTCAAAATTGGGTTCAATTAAGGTAATAAATCAAAATCATACCATATAGGGAGTCAGTAAGATCCCCAAACTACTGATAACTAATTAGGGCAAGTATAATCAATTAAGGTCACAAATAAGGAAACAAGTAAAATCCCAGCACACACTAATTTTAACAGGACAGTCATTCGAATTAGTAAAAAAATCTCAAAGAATATTGATTTTAACAAGAAAGATTGCTATTAATCACGCAAAGGTCCTAAAGACTACTGATTTTTTTTAATAGGGAAAATTGTTCAAACCCTAAATAGAATCAATTAATACATTGGGTTGACAGAAAAATAAACAAATTCCGGAAGAAAATCAGTGCAATAGACAAAAACATCCAAAATTTATGTATATATGCGAGAATCAGTCAAGATAGTGAAGAACACTTAGTTTAAACACTGAAAAGTTAGAAAAACCTTTGAAAAAAGTCAGGGACAAACCCTATATTCAAAAAGAATGAATAAAATCGAAGCAATTAACTATAACTAAAGATTTTCAAAGGAAAATACCCAATAATACTCGAATCCTTTTAGATCTACAAATATCTGAACGGATTCGAATGGTAGTGAAACTAGGGTTTTCAGAAAACAGTAACGATAAAGAAACTCGGTATAAAACCCATAGATTCAAACTAAAATAGGAGGAGATCCACACACACAAACAAAAATGGCCCTAGACAGGCCCGTAAACCAGTTTCGGACAAAAACTCAAGTTGAATCTCCTTGAGATTCTTTTAAGGATCCTTGTAATTGAACAGCCAAGAGGTGTAGAAGGCTGGTAAGGGTTGGAGAACACACAGAAACTCCATGGACGGGAGTTTTTTGGCCGGACGGCGATTAGGGTTAGCGTGTGATTGAGAGAGAAGCGGAGGGGTTAGGGAACGAAGGCAGCGGAATCAGAGAGAATGAGGGGGTTAGGGCTTTGGTTAGGCTTAATTATGGTAAGGGTTAATGTGGACCGTTGATGACCACAATTGAAGAGGGGTTATTGGGTCGGGTAGGCAGATTTGGTCCTGGGGATGAATTGGGTTAAGTTTTAAAAAGGTTTGGGCTGGTTTAGATCCGGAAATTAAAGGAGTCAAAAGGGTTATTTGTTAAATAACCAATTAATTAATAAAATGATTTGTAAAATTAATTAACAGATTATAAAAAAATGATTTTTTTGTGCATGAAAAATAGTTTAAAATAATCACCCGATATTTTAAAAATACAAAAAGCTATTTTCTGGTAAAATAATGCAATAATGCATACATAGGCTATAACTGCAAAGTCATTGTAATTATAACCCTAAAATGCAAATGTGGCTATTTGTAAAATAATTAAAGCTTAGTATAAATATAAATAGTATAACTAGGTCATAAAAATGGTTATAGAGCCATTTGTAATGAAATGAGTAATTATTTACATAATAAAATACTGGGATAAATTAATTAAAATCCTTAAAAAATGCAAAAATTACAGAAAAATATTAATTGATTCTAATTCATTGTTTTGAAGGTACATATGCATTTTAAAATATTATAGGGAAAACTTGGGTATCAATAGCTGCCCCTCTTTACCCGAGAAGGATGAAAGAGTTGTCACGTAAAGATATGATGGCCAATTTTGACTGATTCGGGTGAATTGAGCGACATAGGCCGCATTCCAGTTTCTGAGCTGCCTACATATCCCTGGTTTTACAGGAATCAGGCCGTCAGTAGTTTTGGGCCCAACGGTGAATGAAACCGATGGAGTTGTTATGGTAATGGTAGCCAGTTTCATCAAAAGGTTCTTTTGTGAAGGATGATGTTGGATAGAGTTATGATTATGGGTCTGGAGTGTAACGAAGGGATTATAGGGCAGATATCTGGATATCATAGAGTAAGGTGGGTAATTGATGGGAATTAGTTAAAATGGCAAAGTGAAAATGGTATGAGCGGAATCCGGAGCGAAGGCTGCTCTTGTTTGTAGAACGGTTACCTCCTGGATTACCTGCAAAACTTAAAACACAATGCATGCGACTATATAGATGATGCAAATTCCCTTTGGACCATGAAAGATTGTCTTTGGACAGTACGGATGCCGTCCTTAGACTATGATGTCTTGGGCCATGAATTGTGAGATAGGAGATTCGCAGGCCATGAAATGATGTTCTTGGGCCATGTGGATGGTGCCTTTAAACCATGATGCCTTTGAATAATGATGTGCAAGCATTGAGAGATCCTCAGGCCATGACATGGTGTCTTCAGGCTATGAGGATGATGCCTTTGGACTATGACTCCTTTGGACAGGTTGGCTATGTGTCAGCCCATGAAGTGCAGAGATATGGTACTGAAAGTGATAGCAAGACAATGCTTAGTCTCGTGCGGAGTTTCGAGCAGAGCTTAGCCCGAGGGAAGAAGCTAGTGCCAAGAATAGAGCAATATTTATGCATGCAGGGTTAATGCTTAGTCCTATGAGAAGGCAGTGGTTAGCCTCATGCAAATACGGTGGCAGGGTTTAGCCTCATGCAAGATTTGAGACAGGGCTTAGTCTCATGCAAAGAGAAGGCAATGCAGATGAGAGGCAGGGCTTAGCCTTATGCAAGATTGGAGACAGAGCTTACTCTGATGCAAAGAGAATGCAATGCTTAGCCTTATGCAAATATGGAGGCAGGGCTTAGCCTCATGCAGATGAGAGGCAGGAGCTTAGTCTCATGCAAGGAGAAGGCAATGCTTATCCTTATGCAGATGAGAGGCAGATCTTAGCCTCATGTAAGATCGGAGACAGAGCTTAGTCTCATGCAAAGAGAAGGCAATGCTTAGCCTTATGCAGATGAGAGGCGGGGCTTAGCCTCATGTAAGATCGGAGACAGAGCTTAGTCTCATGCAAAGAGAAGGCAATGCTTAGCCTTATGCAAATATGGAGGCAGGGTTTAGACTCATGCAAGATTTGAGACAGAGCTTAGTCTCATGCAAAGAGAAGGCAATGCTTAGCCTTATGCAAATATGGAGGCAAGGCTTAGCCTCATGAAGATGAGAGGTAGGGCTTAGCCTCATGCAAGATTGGAGACAGAGCTTAGTCTCATGCAAGGAAAAGGCAATGCTTAGCCTTATGCAGATGTGGAGGCAGGGCTTAGCCTCATGCAGATTTGAGACAGAGCTTAGTCTCATGCAAGTAGAAGGCAATGCTTAGCCTTACGCAAATATGGAGGCAGGGCTTAGCCTCATGCAGAGAACAAATAATAATAGAATATTTCTTATCTGGAGATATATTTGCGTCAGGTGGCCTAATCGTTAGGACTTTGGTATGTGTATGCTTGCGAATACTTCTGTTATGTTCACCATGCCTGCATCCAAAGAAAAATTGTAAGTTTTGTAAGGGGAGGTTGGATCGTGCCTTCGTCTGCTGGCTTTGCTTCGCTCCGTTCTGGAGGCTTTTGTTCGAGTTGTCTTGGGTAACACCTGACTGTCACGAAAATAGAGTTTTCGAAAATATGCATTTATTGATAAAAATGGAGTTATTTTTAGAAAACATAGTGAAATATAAAGTAATTTTGGATGAGCTAGTGACTGTAACACATTTCAGAGACATTGCAGCTTTCTTATTTTAGAATTTTGAGGGTCCTCCTCAAAATTCTACCCCAGTTTGGTAAATGATCCTTCGGCCGTTTGCGTGTGACGAAACTTGCTGAACTTTCTCCGGTATTTTGAGAATCCTTCTCAAAATTCTGCCCCAGTTTCTTAACCAATTTTTGACTTTCTGACAAATGATGGCGTCGGCTGGACTTGCTTCAGAATTTTGAGGGTCCTCCTCAAAATCCTGCCCTAGTTTTTGGTTCTGAGGGAAAATGAAGATTTTATTATGATATGACCGAACCCACAGGGCTGTCTACATATCCCCTCTTAAACGGGAATCAGGTCAAGCGTAGTTCAGTTACATTGGATGAAGGAATGTAAGCAATCTAAACATAGTATCTCTTGACTGCGTCTGAATTTATCGGTTTCGGCCGAACTTCTCCGTCCGTTTCTGCAAGTATGAGTGCTCCTCTTGTTAGTACCCTGTGAACTATGTAGGGACCTTGCCCGTTGGGAGAGAATTTCCATTTGGCTTCATCTTGATGCGGGAAGATCTTCTTCAGCACCAGCTATCCCAGCGCAAACTATCTTGGTTTGACCCTTTTGTTGAAACCTCTGGACATTCTGTTCTAATAAAGCTGACGGTGACATACTGCGTTCATTCTTTTTCCGACTACAAGGGCCAATTGCTCATAGCGGCTCCTTATCCATTATACATCGCTGAGTTCGGCTTCCTGTATGATTCTTAAAGAAGGAATTTCTACCTCGGCTGGAATGACAACTTCGGTACCATAAACCAGTAAATAGGGAGTTGCCCCAGTTGAAGTGCGGAATGTAGTGCGGTACCTCAATAGTGCATAGGGTAACTTCTCGTGCCATTGTTGATACCCAATTTTTTCCTGCATATTTTCACATATACAAAATACTTTCAAAATAACATATATATGCGCATATAAGCATGCCTAAGGATTTTAGTAATTTTTCCCAACTTTTAAAGATTTTTAAAATCAATTTATTATCCATTTTAGCAGTACAAAAATCAGTAATTATTTCCAAAACTATCAATTTTGGTGAATAATTTATTTTATTCTCATACTTATACCAAAATATAGTTGAGGTAATTTTTGTATATGTTTTACAAATTTGTTTGGTATTTAAAAGACTAAATGGCCTATAATTGCAATTTTAGCCTATTTTAAGATTAATAGCATTTCATAATTATAAAATTGGTCCCAGTATTTTTAAATTAATATTTATATATTATTTACTGGCTCAGTACTTTTAATTTGCTTTTAAAATCATCTTTACTATTTTTTTATAAATAAAAAGGGAAAACTGGCTATTTAACATTTAGCCCCATTTCATTTCAATTATAGCCTACTTTACATTTCAATTTTAACCATAATTGACCCAGTCCTAATTAGACCAACCCAATTTTATTTTACCCGGCCCCGACCCAATTTAAAAATTCGCCCGGTTCCTGTTATTAATCCAGGCCTTTGATCATTTTGATCAACGGCCATAATTTCCCCTTACCATTTTAACCCCAAACGACCTACCCTAATCCCTCATTTACACGCCTAGAGTGAGAAGCTTTGGCGATTTTGCGATCTAGAGAGAGAAACCTTCGCGAACCAGCAACATGGCCTCGCCGGCCGGCGACCAGCCACCTCTTGTGGCTGGGCTGCCTCCCCAACCACCCCCCAACACTACCCAACCATCAACGACCCCAGAAACCAATCAAAAAACCATGGATTATGCAAAAGTTGTGAAGCCCACGTCGCAAAACACTGCCATGCATGATCGTACTTCAGCAGTTGAACCTATCCCCCTTCGACGAGCCCAATTCTTCCAAGGTCAACCAACTGTTTGTTTTACTGAAGCTGAGGTTGAACGTATGAATGTGATTGAAGGGCTGCAATATGCAGTCGTGTGCAAGTTTTCATATGGATAGCCTGAGCTTAACGAGTTACGTCGCATTATTCCCATTCAATGTGGCATTAAAGGTGAGTGTAACATTGGATTCTTGCGGGAAAGGCATGAACCGATCAGGCTCTCATTATGGCAAGACTTTGTTGATTTCTCATCGAAAGGTGTTTATTATGTCAAGGATAATTATGGTGAGGAGTACCAGTTAAGAACCTTGATCTACGATGCCAAATTTAAGGCAGGAGAAGAAACTCCCAAGGTCATGGCTTGGATATCATTCCCAAATTTGTTGCCAACTTATTTTGTTAAAGAGTGCTTGTTCTCTTTAGCATCTTCAGTAGGTAAACCTTTGCATCTTGATCAAGCCACTATTAATAAAATTAGACCTAGTTGTGCTCGAGTTAAGGTATTGATTGATCTTATGGCTGATCATCCTAAAAAGGAAGCTGCTGGTGAGGTAAGAACTGAGTGGGTGACTATTAACTACGATTACCTTCCTAAGTATTGTAAGGAATGCAAGCTCCAAGGTCATGACATGATGGAATGTTGGAGAATTCATCCTGAGCTCATGGCACACAGGAATGAGGAGAAGCAAGATGCAGCAGAAGATACTATGAAAGGCAATAAGGAAAAAGAAAGAAATAGTGCTCCTTTAATGATTCTTTCCGGTGGTAAAGTTGTTGGCAATCAAGGGGCACAGTGGAAAGAAGTTAGAGATAGGAGAGGGCAAGGAAAGGAGAAACAAGTGGAGGCAAATGATAAAACTGGACAAGAAATTGTTCCAATTGATATTCAAAAGGGAGGCGCTTTACATCAGGTACAAACTACTAACAAGTTTGCAATCTTGGAGGTAGAAAACAGTGAGGATAATGGTAACAAACAACTGATAGTGAGGGAGGAAAGTGTTGTGCCAATAGATGAATCTAAATCCAAAGATGCAGAGAATAGGAAGATGGCAGATCAATCTACTACACCTAAAAATGAAGGGAAGACACAGGCAAAAATTGGTAGCAAGGTTAACCACACAGGAGTGGGAGGAAGTCTTAATTCTATAGCTCCAACTTCTACTTCAAGGCCAGATGACTTGGTGAAGAAAAAGGTCAACCAAGAAGCAAACATGGATGATGCAGATAAGATTCAAAAGGCAAACAAGGAGTCTACAAGTCAATGGGTTCAGAGGGCATTCAATACTAATGTAGCAGCAATAAACACATCATGTCAAGAAATTCCTTCACAAGACACCCTAGTGGAGGAACAACTGGCCATAAATGATAAAAAGGAGTTTGTAGAAGATCCAGATTTGGAAGTATTTAAGAGTACTGAAAAGGCTAAAGCTATAGGAGGGAAATTATGGGCAAACCAGACAGAAGAGGTAGATGAAGATGGGCAGATCCCTGATATACTGCAGAGTGATGAGGAGAGGGGTGGACATGAAGAAGATGAGGAAGATCAAAGTGTAAATGCAGATGCAAAAACTAAAATCACATCCACAGATGGACAGAGTTCAGGCAATGCTGTTATTTCAAGCTCAAAGGTGCAGGAAAATGCAGACCAGTTAAATTGTGAAGACAATAATACTGGTATAGTACTGGGCAAGGAAGTCAATATTAGCATGATAGATACAGGAGGGACAGGCCAACAAGCAGATAATAGTAATGCAAAGACAAAAGATAAAGGGAGTGAAGCTGCAGAAGGCATACAAAAGAAAAAGTTGCAGGATGCAACAGGAATTACTGTTCCATTGATTCCTGTACAGATGCAAATCAGTGATATGCAGGGGAAGAAGGAAGTTGCTCATCAAACTCATGAGGCCAATATTGTGGAGGTTTTAGACACTCAAGGGATAGAGGAAAACCAGAAAAAGGTAGAACATATAGATAGAGATATGGATGAGGAGTCAACTGCTCAAAATTTCCTCAATGTAGCTAAGCAGGGAGATCTGTCACCAAGACACATTGAACAGGTCAAGTCTGCAGCTAAAGGAAGAAAGAAACAATCAAAGGAGACTTCAAATGCACCAGCAGGAGGAGTTCAAACTAGGAGAACACTGTCCAAATCCCAAAATTTATAATGGATGCTATCATATGGAATGTAAGGTCAGTGAACACTAAGCAAGCTTTTGAAAGAATAATTACAATGCACAGGCAACATCATTTTGAATTCATTGGGGTTCTGGAGCCTATGCAACAATCTAACAAAATTGAGAGATATAGGGCAAGGATTGGGTTAGCACAAGCTGTGGTAAATGTTTCCAATAAGATTTGGGCCTTTATAGATGAAGTTTTTGAAGTTGATATTTTGTATAATATGGCACAGCAGCTGACTCTCAGATTATTTCATACTGAAACTCATGTTGAGCTGGTTCTTACTCTAGTATATGCAAAATGTGATCATATAGAAAGGATTGAACTATGGGACACTTTATATGCAATGGCTTCAGATATGAGTGTTCCTTGGTTGGTAGGAGGAGATTTTAATGTGATCTGGGATGAGGAAGAAAAGTATGGAGGATTACCTGTGTCTATCAATGAAGTAGATGACTTTAGACACTGCATCAATACTTGCAACTTGACAGATTTGGGTTTTAAAGGGAGTATCTTACATGGTGGAATGGGAGATCTGAGGAAGACTGCATCTTCAAGAGACTGGATAGGTGCTTTGGGAATGCAGAATTGCAGCAGACTTTTCCTGGTTTGGAAGTTACTCACTTGTCCAAGACAGGATCTGATCATAGACCAATGTTGCTAAAATGTGATATTGAAACCCCTCCCGTTAAGAAATCTTTTAGATTTCTTAATTTCTGTATTAAACATGAATCATTCAAAGATGTGGTTAAAGAAAACTGGTCTGCAGATTTCAGTGCTAGTCCCTTTGTCATTTTCAACTACAAGTTGAAGAAACTCAAGAAAGCACTGTCAACATGGAGTAAAGCTACATATGGGGATATTTTTCAAAAGAT
>NW_017677422.1:0-5635 GCF_001879085.1 Nicotiana attenuata
CCGTACAAGGGGTAGGTCTATGGTTTTTTAATCCTGTTGAGCTGGAAATTTTCCACGTAAAATTCCTCTATGTCATTTACTTACTGCAGTGTGCATGTTCTGTTGAACTTGATAGAGAACCTGGTTCTCTATAGAGTTTAGTAGACCCTTAAACTCTATCAATTGGTATCAAAGCGGGTTCTTTATCAGGTTATCTCCTAGAAAGGATCCTTATGGCTGCTCGTCCAAACTTCGAAGAAGGCCACTATGCTTAGAGACCTCCAAGGTTCAATGGTCAATACTATGGGTGGTGGAAAACTAGGATGCACGACTTCATCATGGCTGAAGACTTTGAGTTATCGGATGTCATATGTGACGGACCCGTTGTCCCAACAAAGAACCTTGGCGACCCAGCTGTAGCCATTCCCAAAATGAGGAAGGAATTCAATGACGCTGATAGAAAGCCCATAGAAAAGAATTTTCGTGCAAAGAAAAGAATTTTCGTGCAAAGAAAATTCTTGTGTGTGGCATTGGCCCTGATGAATATAACAGGATATCAGCTTTTCAATCAGCAAAATAGATCTGGGAGGCTCTTCAGACAACTCACGAGGGAACAACACAGGTGAAGCAATCCAAGATTGATATGCTCACAAAAGAATATGAGCTCTTCAGAATGAAAGATGAAGAATTCATCCAATATATGCATACTCGATTCACCTCCGTCATCAATGAGCTTCACTCTCTTGGTGAAAGTATTCCAAGAAACAAGCTTGTCAGAAAAATCCTTAGTGTACTGCCCAGTTCTTGGGAAAGAAAAGTTAACGCCATTACAGAGGCTAAGGACTTGCAGACACTGACCATGGATTAACTTGTTGGAAACTTGATAACCTATGAAATGAAGAACAAGAAGGACAATCAAAGAAGAGAGCCCAAGAGGGAGAAGAACCTGGTCCTCAAGACGGACAACAATGACTCAAGTGGTGAAGACGGGGACATGGCCTACATGACAAAAAAATTCCAGAAGATGGTTCGCAGGAATGGAGGCATTCCAAAAAGGGGAAGTTCTAGCAAGCCAAGAAATTATGACCTCTGTCATAAAAGTGGCAAACCAGGACACATCATCAAGGATTGCCCCCTCCTAAAGCAGGATCAGTATAATAAAAACATTGACAAAGCAGCCAAGAGGAACCAGGTTCCTGACAAACGCTTCAGGTGCAAGAATGATGCTGACAATGTGTAAAGCAAGCTCTTGCTGTATGGGGAGACTCCTCCAGCGAATCTAAAGAAGAAAACGACCATGGTGGTAGTTCAATGATGGCTGGAAAATGAAACAACTGAGTATGATTCAATCATTGCTTTAATGGGTCAATCTGATGATGATAAAGATGACAACGGCGATGAGGTAAACTTTCTGGATGTTCAGAGAAATTTGAAATCTTACACTCCTAAAAAACTCATGTCATTAGCAAATGTGCTAATTGATTCATACCACAATCTCATTAATGATAAAAATGCGCTAACCACAGAACTAGGAGAAATAGAACATGAGAGAGATGATCTAGTGGTTGTTGCGGTTGATCTAAGAGAGACTACTGAGAGATTAAAAAGGGAAAAAGATACCTTGACTGAGAGAATTGAAAATATAGAGCACGAGAGAGATAACCTATTGGTAGTAGTTGTAGACCTAAAGGAAACAATTGAGGAACTAAGAAGGAAAAATAGGCCTCGGAACACTCAAAAGGGAAAGGAAGTTGCAAGTGAGGCACACCTTAAACTTGAAAATGAGTTAAGATCAGTGAAATCTAGTTTGCATGCCGATCTTGAGAAAAACTAACAACTTCAGGAAGAACTAGGAAGAGTGAAGAGTGATCTTGAAAAATCACTTAAGTGGACCTAGTCCTTTGATGCTATCACTACCTTGTACACAAACAATGGGGGAAACAGGCATGGAATTGGGTTCCAAAGGGAAAAGACTCCCTACAACCCTCATAGCAAGTTTGTTACTGTACCTAATAATTGGCTTTGCACTCACTGTGGCAACACTGGCACTTTAAAGAAAATTGTAAGGCCAGACTTCAATCTCAACTAAAAAACAAAGTTTTTGCTGAAAAAGTAACTACTGCTAGGGAACCTCGTCCTTCACATAAAAAACGTATAATGCCTGCTTGGACCAAAAGAGCCCTTATTCGCCCTTTCCTTATTACAAGGGACCCAAACTTGTTTGGGTTCTTAAGTGTAACACTTTATTTCCTTGTGCAGGAAACATGGAAAGGGAGCAGTCAACAATGGTACATAGATAGTAGCTGCTTGAAGCACATGACTAGAATACAAATGATTTCCTTTCACTTAAGGCCCTGCAGGAAGGGAGTGTAACCTTTGAAAATGGCAAGATGGGATGCATTGTAGGAGTTGGAAGGATCAGGAAATCTCTTTCCCACTCTATTGAAAATGCGTACTACGTGAAAGGGTTGAAGCATAGCTTGCTGAGTATTTCCCAAATCTGTGACAAGGGTAACAAAGTGAAATTTGTATCAAAAATATGCACAGTCACAAATCTTGTGACTGCTGAAGTAATGTTAGTGGCTAAAAGATACAAAAATGTCTATGTTTCTAACTTTGAGTCCTCGCAAAATAGGAATCTTAGCTGTCTAAGTGCTGTTGATGATAATGTTGAGCTATGGCACAGAAGGCTGGGTCATGCAAGTTTCACGTTGCTGAACAAATTGGTCAAAAAGGACCTGGTTCGTTGTCTACCCAAGTCAAGCTTCAAGGATCACAGGGTGTATGATGCATATGTAAAAGGAAAGCAAGTCAGATCCTCTTTTAAGACCAAAAAGGAAGCTAGCATCTCAAGGCCACTTGATCTCCTCAATATGGATCTATGTGGACCTATGAGGGTGCCAAGTAGAGGAGGAAAGAGGTACATATTTTTGTCATTGTGGATGACTACTCTAGATTTACATGGACCTTATTCCTTAGAGCTAAAGATGAGACTCCAACCGACATAGAGGAACCTGGTCCCTCAATCAGAATATATGAAGCAGAAAATAGAGTTGTGGATGTTGTACATGGAACTCCAGCTGCTGAGGAATTCAAACCAGATCAAAGAAAAGAAACTCACTTGCCTTCTCAGCCTTTCTCTCTCAAATAGAGCCCAAGAATTTCAAGGAAGCATTGAAAGATGCAGACTGGATTACAGCTATGCAAGAAGAGCTCCATCAATTTGAGAGGAACAGTGTGTGGAACCTGGTTCCACAACCTGCTGACAGAACTATTATAGGAACCTGGTGGGTATTCAGAAACAAACTTGATGAGTTTGGAAGCACATTTTTAAACTCGATAAGGCTTTGTATGGGTTAAAACAGGCTCCCCGTGCATGGTATGAAAGGTTGTCAAAATTCCTTATAGAAAATGGCTTTACAAAAGGGAAAATTGACAACACTCTTTTTCTGAAGAAACGGGGAAGGAACCTGCTCATTGTGCGGATCTATGTTGATGACATAATCATTGGACAAACAATTGACTCTCTATATGAAGAATTTGCAAAACTCATAGGAAGTGAGTTGAAATGAGTATGATGGGGGAACTTAATTTCTTCTTAGATTTACAAGTGAAGCAAACTCCCAATGGGACAATGATAAGTCAACAGAAGTACATCAAGAAGCTGCTGAAGAGATTTGACATGGAGATATCAAAAATAATTGACACTCCCATCTCCATAGCTACTCGTCTAGATATGGATGAACCTAGTTCCCCTGTAAATCAGACCATGTATAGAGGTATCATAGGGTCACTTATGTACCTCACAGCAAGTAGACCAAATATTATTTTTAGTATGGGTCTTTGTGTCGGGTTTCAATCCAATCCAAAGGAACCTTATTTGAAAACTGCCAAGAGAATCCTAAGATATCTCAAATGGATGCAGGACTTAGTTCTCTGCTATCCCTCAGGAGATAACCTTGACTTAATAGGGTATGCTGATGCTGACTATGCGAGATATCTGGTGGATAGGAAAAGCACTTCTGGCATGGGCACTTTTTCTGGGTTCAAGTCTGATTTCATGGGTACAAAAAACAAAACTCAGTGGCCCCTCTCTACCGCAGAAGCTGAATATGTGGCTGTTACATCTTGCTATGCTCAACTGTTATGGATCAAACAACAGGTGCAAGAATTTTGTGTGTTCTCTGAGTGCGTGCCCTTACTATGTGACAATACTAGTACTCAACATGGCCAAGAATCCAGTTCAACACAACAAAACAAAGCATATTGATATGCGACATCACTTTCTCAGAGACAAAGTTGAGAAAGGGCACATATCCATGAAGTTCTGCAGCACAGAAGATCAAATTGCAGATATATTCACCAAACCCCTGAGCAGAGAGCATTTTGAAAGAAATCGCCTGGCTCTGGGGTTGATAAAACCCAACTGAGAACCTGGTCCCTCAATGATTGGCTATGAAGGAAATCTATAGGTAAAAATTAGTGAAAAGGTGTTTTCTAGCAAAGTCTACCTCCTCTTTATACCGTTACAGGTAGACACGCATGACGATTACAGAGCAAACAAGCAGCTAATGCACTGCACGTTGGTCAAAGGATGAAGCTTACATTTGTAAAATCTATCAGGGAACCTGGTTCCCTGGACACAGGTTAGTAGTTCCTTTCTGCTCTCATGCACAATTTTTTAAACGACTGAAACGGTGCCACATCATTAAATTATCAGTTTCCCTTTTTCTCGCTTTTGGACCCAATCGTCTCATCTGAAGCGGCCCGACTACCCAAAATTGATACCCATTTCCTAACCGGTTCCTCACCCCTATTAAATAACTCCTCTCACAGTCAATTTCATAACTGTTCACATTAAAGAATCCAAAATTCCTCTTTTCTTCTTCAAACCAAAAAATAAAATCTTTGTTTCAACCCACTAAACTCCAGCGTGTCTAAAAATCATTTACAAGAACTGGAAGCTAAAGAAAATATGTTGTCAATAGCTGCTGAGGGAACTCTGATTGGAGGTTATAAAGTTGTATCTGAGTCTCAAGGGGGGAAGAAAATGGTGCAGAGGTCGAGGGTAAGGAACTGGTGCCTGTCGAAACTTTGGCACCTGACTGTACTACTGGGGAACCAATTAGGGAACCTGATCCCTCCGCCCAAGAGGAGCCCTCTGCTTCCACTTGGGATAAAACCCCTGGTTCTCCACAAGAACCCCAGGTCAATACTGATCCTTCTTCCTCTCCTCATTTCTATGCTTAGCCATTAACAAGTGTAGTTCCTAAGGTGCGATCTTTGTCTGAGGAGGAGAAGGAGAATAGTGAAGAAGAAATTGTGATAATGTGGCTCTGGCGAGCTTTATTAGTGCTAGGAGTAGAAAGGCACCTTCCCAGGGGTCGTCGTCTAAGAGACCCATTACGAGGTTGCAAAAGAAGAAAGAACTTGAGTCCGTCTTAAGAAAAAGTAAAAAAAAGGAAAGGACGAAGAGGAGATTGGTGAAAGATGGAAAGGTTGTCAATGAGAAGGTAGTGGCTCCTGCACTAGTCATGAATGTGGATGATGAGGTAGAAGAGGAACCTGCTCCCTTGGTTCATAAGTCCTCAAAGAAACTTACTGTTCCAAATTCCAAAAAAGAGTCCTCTGTGAGTGAAAAGGAGTTGAGGAAGGT
>NW_017677422.1:9671-23595 GCF_001879085.1 Nicotiana attenuata
ATCTTGTTCCCCTTGGGGGCCACTCCCATCTTATCCCAAATATCTTCCTTTCTAATCTTATCTCTCTTGGTATGTCCACACATCTATCTGAGCATTGTCATTTATGCTGCTTTCTTCTTTTGACATGAATGTTCTTGACAGGACAACAGTACTCCGTCCCATGCCAACATAGTCGGTCTGACCACCATTCTATAAAACTTGCCTTTAAGTCATGGTGGCACCTTCTCATCACATAAAACCCTAGAAGCGAGCCTTCTTTCAGCCCACCTCGCTCTAAGCCGATGTGTGACATTCTCGTCAATCTCTCCATTACCTTCGACTAGAGATCTGAGATACATGAAGCTCCCTTTTTTGGGGATGACTTGTGAATCCAGCCTCACTTCCACGTCCACTTCACGAGTCATGTCATTGAATTTGCATTCCAAGTACTCTGTTTTAGTCCTGCTCAACTTCAAACCTTTTGACTCCAGGGTCCGCCTCTAAACCTTCGCGTTAGCACGGCCTTACGTCTTGTCAATTAGCACTATATCATCCGCCAATTATAACATGCACCATGGCACCTCCCTTGAATGTGCCGCGTCAGTACATTCATAGCCAAGGCACATGGAGTAGTGTGCGTTAGAACTTCAAATCAAATTAAACAAAACGAACATTGACCAATTTTTGAATGCCGACATCCCACAAGCACTACACGGCCCATCTAAATCCTTATTTTTCATGCAGTAACGACAATCCATCGTCCATGGGAGAAGTAACACTTTCAACGTCACAAATCAAATACCTCAAACAAATGAATTCATTTTGAAGAGAAGTCTAAATGTACTCATCTATTACACCAAACATGAAGTCGTCCTATTGTGGATACTGAACATGAAGTATTTGTCGTTAATCAGCGTGATAAAAACGCAGGAGTAACTCATATATAGCGTACAACGGAAATCTAATAAGTCAAAACAAACATCAATTAACTCTTTTCCGCATGCCGACACCGCACCAACAATGCACTGCGGCCCATCCAAATCCTTATTTTAGTAAGAACAATAATTCCCGTGCATATGGGATAGGGAACATTTTCAACATCATATAACAACCAATATATATTTTTCTTTTCGCTTATTATCGGTTGAATTTTAGTATACACGTGTATAATAGTTTTATACCCTTATGATAAAATACATGCAACAATAAGTAGCACTAATTATTTTATAAAAGATGATCTAATATATCCATAACTATCTATCTATATCTATCTATCTATATTCTATATTATTATAAAAGCACGAATAATTTATGCTAAATGTTGAATAACTAAAATATCCCTGAAATATTGAACGACTTTTATGCCCTTAAATATTTGTTTAATATAAGGATCTAATTGTAAATTACCCAATAATAAAATTATTTTTTGATTTAAACTATACATATTCTCACCCTACAAAGTAGCTAGATGTTGACTTCGTCTTACCCACCCAATTGATACAGCGTTGCGTGGCAATTTTCAACAACCAGAATGCATGAAACCCAGCTCAATCTCCTAATTAGGATGGATAAACCTGGTAACTTGCACTATACCATACAAAACCCCAAAAGAAAGTATGATGTGAACAACCTTGGTTACTAAAATTATAGATGGAGGGCGTCATTGATCAGAGTCATGGAGGATCATTCAGAGAAATAACATATATCATTTTTGTTCTTTTGTCATCGGATTTTAGCTAGCTTTTGATTTGAGCCCGGACAAAAACGGATCTAGGATTTAAATTTAATAGGTTTAACTTTTATAATTTCAGCATTAAACTCATTGTATTGTTAAAATTGTAATTCGGATGCATGTAATATTTATTAAGATTTTAGTAGGTTTTTACATATACATCTATATTCCGGTCGAAAGTTATGGGTTCAAATAAATTCGTAGCCGGTAGACTACATCCGCTCCTGAGCCCGGACTAAATTTTTGTTAAATTTTACGGGATGAATTATTCAAATAGTCATTTTTAGGACAGCGAGAATAGTCGAAATTTATAAAGTTTATAAAGTTCAACTGTCTCAAAATACTTGGATTATAAAGAAACATCCATAATTTTATTTTTAA
This sequence comes from Nicotiana attenuata, assembly GCF_001879085.1. Lineage (NCBI taxonomy): Eukaryota > Viridiplantae > Streptophyta > Magnoliopsida > Solanales > Solanaceae > Nicotiana > Nicotiana attenuata. Next base: position 11,764 of record NW_017677422.1, read on the forward strand.
AAAATTATTGTTCATAGTTACAAAAAATTATTGTCACCTTAAGCACCACGAATACTCGTGCTCAAACCTGGACGTGAGGGGCTAAACAATACAGGATGTGTGCATGAAATAACATGTAAAGTTGAAGTTGGAGTTTGCTCTTTGTATTTGCTTAGTTTTGCACATCAATATTCATGTAAATATAAATATTTATTACGTGTAAGCTTGCTATTAGGTTTTTCAGTTTGTATGGATCTTAGATTTATTGCATGAATTCATGTAGAAAAAGAACAAGCCAAATATTTCTATAAAAGAAAGCATTGTTCCACATAATTATCATAAACGTTTCAGGGAGTATTGCACATAATTTGTGGTATTGCTGTAGAAAGAAGCAAAGTTCTCCAATGGTATTATTAGTTCTCTTTTTTTTTCCTTGAATTAATATTTTAAACTTTAAAGTTAAATCTATAGTATTTGTCACTCTTATTTTTGTAGAACTTTTTACCATTTCAATTGGAAAAAAAAAGGAATTTTTATTACCTTCTAAAAACAAGTTTACATGGGATTAAAGATTGCACATCTAATCCAATTCTTCATTGCATAACTAAATGGTTCCGATCAGGTTCTAATTGGAATAAGATGGCTTTAGGTTAGAATCCTTAATTTTATTGAAAGTAATTGAGCAAATGTAATTGCTTTAGACTTAACCATCATTGAAACTTCTATCCCAATAAAAGCGAAAAAGAAGTTGGAACGTTGATCCTTTCAAACAAATATGTAATTGTGGGAGAATGAGAGATTTATATAGCTATTGCGAAGTCAATATGATATCCTCACAAGAATGATGGGTTATATTTGAAAAAGGGATAGTTAAATATCGGCAGAGAAAATATAAATGCTTTATAGTATGACTATAATAATTAGAATTTGGACATTTAGAGCAAGGACACCAATTATCTATTTTAGTTATCCATCTTGGAAGGTTCAACCAATATTTAGCTATTTTTTATTTATGGACTTGGTGAATACATGCAATTAAGAACTTATCTTTTTAAAATATATTTTATAACAATTGATAACAAATATACGTGCAACGCACGTACATAGAAACTAGCATTATTATAAAAGTAAGAAGCTCCTAACCAAAAAGTGAAAATACCAAAATACCCCTCTATACTTAATGGATTATAATACCCTCCAAAAGAGAAATAAATTTTGATAAGTACATTAATCATATTTAAATTAACCAACACACCCTTTCGTTTCTATAAACAAACTAAAGAATTTGAATAGTTAGCATCGATTAATTCGATGCAGCCTATCATTAATTTAATTAATTCAATAGGTAGGTTTTTTTCTTCATTGCATAGTGTAATATACTAATGAATTGAAGTACAAATTTGGGACTGAAATGGTGATTTTATTGAATTGTTCAAATATTACAAGTGAACCAACGAATTAAGAATTGAAGACACTCTAAGAACAAAACTTCTAATCTCAAAAGGCTTCTAATCTCCCATGAATCCAAGCTATCACCTGTAGAATTAATGGAGATTGTTAGAGAGAAGGAAGAAGAGAGTGAGAAGGTTAGAGAGAGAAAGAGAATTGGGAGAGCAAATAACAGAAGTTACCAGATCATAACTGCCCAATTAGTTAGGCCCAATTCTGTTATAAACTCCTTCAGCTGGCCCAAATCCGTTAGAGAGTTGATAACAAATCTAGGCCCTTTTATTTTACTGATGTATCTCAGCCGTCCAATTCAGCATGTGCCTCTCACGTGAGGGTTGTTTTATTACCTATATCATTTCCCTAATTTCCTTTCTTCATTTCATCCTTAGCCGACATCTAACAATACCCCTCCGATGAAAACAATGACCTTGTCCTCAAGGTCAAAGACTAGCCACAAACTCTGGAAACCTGCTTTTGATATACCCCCAATCTTCCCAAGTTGCATCCTCAGCCCTCAAATTAGCGCATTGAACCAAAACCTTGACACTCACTCCATTATTCACCTTTACCATCTTCCTTTGCAGGATTGCCACTGGTTGGACTAAGATACAACCATCCTTATCGTAGATCGGAGGTTGTGGTTGTAGGCTGATGTCAGGACCTACTCGCTTCTTCATCTGAGAGACGTGGAACGCAAGGTGTATCTGAGATCCCGGCGGTAGCTCCAACCGGTAATCCACTGACCCTATTCTTTGTAGAACCTTGTAGGGACCATAGAATTTAGCACTTAGCTTAAGGTTCTTCCTTACAGTGACTGAAGCTTGCCTGTAAGGTTGAAGCTTTAGGTAAACCCAATCGCCCACCTCTAAAACCCTGTCAGATCTGTTTTTATCGGCATAAAACTTCATTCTTGCTTGGGCTTGAGTGAGGTTGTCCTTAAGAATCTGCAACATCTGTTGTCTTTAGGCTATCCAAGTACCGGCCTGTGTCTGAGCTGGTTAGGGAAGTGACCCCAAGGGAATCTGAGGTGGTGCAAAACCATACAATTCCTGAAAAGGAGTAGTCTTTAATGAGCTGTGATGGTTAGTTTTGTACAACCATTCTGCCAAAGGTAACCATTTAACCCACTACTTAGGATTAGTAAACACCATAGCTCTTAGATAAGCTTCCAAGCATCTGTTTAACCTCTCTGTCTGTCCATCTGTTTGAGGATGGTAAGAGGTGGGCATATTCAGCTTGACCCCCCATGGACTTGAATAGTCTTTGCCAAAACTGGCTAGTGAACACACTGTCCCTATCAGAAATGATTGTCTTAGGCAACCCATGTAGTTTGTAGATGTCTCTCAAAAACAGGTCAGCCACATCTTGTGATGTGAAGGGATGTTTGAGAGCTAGGAAATGGCCATACTTGGTAAGCCTGTCTACCACCACTAGTATAGCATTTCTGTGGCCTGATGAAGGTAATCCTTCCACAAAATCCATGGCTATGTCCTACCATGGTAACTTAGGAATTGGTAGGGGTTGCAATAGACCAGGTGTTTGTATGTTTTCAGTCTTCACCCTTTGTCAAGTATCACATTCTGAAACCCATTTATAGACATCATTCTTCATATTAGGCCAATAAAAAATCATCCTCATCCTTTTGTAGGTACCCTGCTGCCCAGAGTGTCCTCCCAAGGGGGATTGGTGCAGTGCTTCAAAAATCTTAGTCCTTAGGTTTGTTCCCTTGCCAATGTAGATCTTCTGGTCATACCTCAAAACTCCCTTCAGTAAGGTATGATCGGAACTACTGTTGGTGTTTGTTGTCAATTTAGTGATCAATTTGTGAGCATCAGGATCATGCTCATAACTTTTCTCCACCTCACTCATCCAAGTAGGCTCAGTAGAAGATAAAGCAAATAATGATGATTCATCCTCCTGTCTCCTGGATAGTACATCAGCCACCCTATTTTCAGCACCCTTTTTATATTGGACCTCATAGTCAAGTACCAATAATTTGGTAAGACCCTTCTGTTGCAGAGCAGCGGTCACTATTTGCTCTAGTAGATACTTCAAGATGTGATGGTCTATTCTTATTAGAAAATGGCCTCGTTGCAGATAATGTCTCAATTTATCCACAGTTGATAGTACAGCCATGAATTCCTTCTCATATGTAGATAGTCCCAAGTGTCTAGGAGCTAAAGCCCTGCTGAAAAAAGCAATAGGTCTGCCTTCTTGCATTAGGACTGCCCCCATCCCTTTAGAGCAAGCATCAGTCTTAATTATTAAGGGCGTGTTGAAGTCTGCCAAAGCTAGCACAGGTGCACTGGACATGGCCTGTTTAAGGGCTTGAAATGAGTTCTCAGCTTCTGCATCCCAGTGAAAGCCATTTTTCTTCAACAAGCTGGTTAGGGGTCTGCATATAACCCCATATGACCTGATGAATCTCCTATAGTATCCTGTCAACCCCAGAAACCCTCTAAGGGCCTTAATAGTTTTAGGAGTAGGCCAAGAAGCCATAGCCTCAATCTTTAAAGGGTCTGTGGAAACCCCTTCTCTTGTTATTATATGCCCCAAATATTCTACCTTGGGCTGGCCAAATGAACACTTGGACAGTTTAGCAAAAAGTTGATCCTTCCTCAATATCTCCAGTACCTTGCTCAAGTGTAGAACATGGTCCTCCATAGTAAAGTTGTATACCAGAATATCATCAAAGAACACCAGCACAAACTTCCTAAGATAATCATTAAAAACATGGTTCATAAGTGACTGAAAGGTGACATGAGCATTAGTCATCCCAAAGGGCATTACCCTATATTCATAATGTCCCAAATGTGTTCTAAATGCAGTCTTATAAATGTCCTTTTCCCCCATTCTTATTTGGTGATAACCAGCCCTTAAATCTATTTTAGAGTATATGCATGACCCACATAATTTTTCCATTAAGTCATCAACTAAGGGTATAGGAAACTTGTCCTTAATAGTCATATTGTTTAAGGCTCTATAGTCAATACAAAACCTCCAACTTCCATCTTTTTTCTTGACTAATAAAACAGGGGATGAAAATGGGGAATGGCTTGGCTGTATAATACCATTGTTGAGCATTTCACTCACCTGTTTCTTGATTTCATTTTTTTTGAAAGAAACTGTGTCTGTAAGGTCTAATACTTATAGGATTTGCATCTGATTTCAGGGGAATGTAATGGTCATGAGCCCTTTTTAGAGGCGAGTATGTTTGTTTCAGGAAGACATCTGGAAACTTCTTCAGCACCTTGTCAACAGCTACAGGTATTAGACTTAATTCTGTCACTTCTTCTGCTGAAATTGTGAATAAGTGAGACCATATGGCCTGCCATTTCTTAAGTAGTTGTCTCACTCCATTGGTTGACAAGCTCTTTAGCTATGTTTGGTTGTAAATTCCCTTAAGTTCTACCCTCTTCCCCTTGTGAGTTACTTGCACCTTATACTCCACAAAGTCGAGTAGGACTGGATTATGCCTTTTCATCCAATCACCCCCTAAATCATGTCATTGCCACCCAACCTAGTTATTCTGACTGCATCTTCAAATTCTACTCCATGTATTTTCCACTTGAATTTGCGGCAAATGCAAACTCATTAAGCAGTTGCCATTTGCTATTGTCACTCTCATGGGCACAACTTCTAAAATAAGGCAACCTATCTTTCTGGCTGCTTCCATATCCAAAAAGCTGTGTGTGCTTCCTGAATCCAGCAAAATAGTTAGGGAATTCTTTTTTGGCTTCACCTCTCAATTTGATGGTGTTGGAAACTTCAGTGCCAGATAGTACATTTAGGCTTATTGCCCCATCCACTATCTCTTCTTCCGGTATTACCACTGCTTTTTCTTGATGTAGGGCCCCTTCTAGGTCCTCCTCAGTAGCAGCTGATATAGCATTCAGCTGCCTAGGTTTACATTGATGCCCAGAGTGGTACTTTTCTCCACACTTATAACACAAACCTTGAGCCTTTCTACTCTCAAATAGTTTGTTATTAGAATAACTGGAACCCCCATTTGAACTCTTAGTAGGTTGGGAATAGTAACCTGTAGTTGATCTTTTGTTCCACTGTGATTTCCCAGCCTTAGTATCAGCTTCCAATAGGTTCTCATTATGCCTGGCCTTCTCTATTACCTTGTTGAATGAATAGGGATCCAACATTTTAACTGTATGCCTAATTTCTTCTTTTAATCCTTCTATGAAAAATTCTAGGAAGAACTCTTCTGGTATAGTAGGATTCCTTATTAACACCCAAGCCTTGAGTTCTTCAAATTTCTCCAAATACTCATCTACTGATCCTGTTTGTTCTATTTTTTTGAATTCCCCCAATTAGGTTTAATTTGTTGTTAGATGCACCCTCAAATCTACTACAAATTTCAGTAGTAAAATCTGACCATCTAACTACTCCTTTACTTATGTGATAGGAAAAGAACCAAGATTCAGCCTTACCATTGAGGTGAAGGACTGCCTCTTCAAGCTTTTGCTATGGATCAGTGATGTGGTTATGCTGGAATAACCTTTCACATTTCCTTAACCATGCGCAAGGATCTACTCCATCAAAGTAGGGCATTTTCACTCGCGATTGAGACGAATGGCCATTGTTCCTTCCTCCTGGGTTATCCCTGTTCTCTCTCACCCATGGCCTGGTGATTGGCCCAACATTTGAGAGATTCTCCATTGGCGCACTACCCAGTCCATCCTGTGTTGGAAGCACCTTTTCCACTAGCAATTCTAGTTTTTTTCCCGGATTTTCTAATCTTTCATCATTGGTAGTCATGTACTGTTGGAATTGCGTCTCTAATTTCTTCAGAGACTCGTCTGTAGCTTTAGGTCTTGTTTCTGCTCCTGTCATTTTATACTGGCCAGGAAGAGGCTCTGATACCAATTGTAATATACTAATGAATTGAAGTACAAATTTGGGACGTAAATGGTGATTTTATTGAATTGTTAAAATATTACAAGTGAACCAACAAATTGAGAATTGAAGACACTCTAAGAACAAAACTTCTAATCTCAAAAGGCTTCTAATCTCCCATGAATCCAAGCTATCACCTGTAGAATTAATGGAGATTGTTAGAGAGAAGGAAGAAGAGAGTGAGAATGTTATAGAGAGAAAGAGAACTGGGAGAGGAAATAACAGAAGTTACCAGATCATAACTGCCCACTTCTTGTTGATCGACTCACAAAATTGTTGATCGACTCACAAAATTGTTGATCGCTCACAAAATCAGCGCACTTCTTGCCAGTCAAATCTACCGACACAGCGGAACAATATGCTCAGGTGTATATCAAGGAAATAGTCAGGTTGCATGGTACTCCGGTCTCAATCATTTCAGATCGAGGGGCTCAATTCACGGCCAACTTTTGGAAGAAATTTCAGCAGGGTTTGGGCACGCAGGTAAATCTTAGCACAGCTTTTCACCCTCAGACTGATGGGCAAGTAGAGCAGAATATTCAGACACTTGAGGCCATGTTGCGTGCTTGCACCCTTGATTTCAAAGGTAGCTGGGATGATCAATTGCCACTCATAGAGTTTGCTTATAACAACAGCTTCCATGCTAGTATCCAAATGGCACCATTTAAGGCACTGTATGGTAGAAGATGTAGGTCTCCTATTGGGTGGTTCGAAGTTGGGGAAGCTGAACTGATAGGGCCAGACCTTGTGCACCAAGCCATGGAGAAGGTCAAGATTATTAAGGAAAGATTGAAGACTGCTCAGAGTCGCCAAAAGTCTTATTCGACTTTTCATGTGTCTATGTTGAAGAAAGTAGTGGGAGATCCGTCCACTATCGCGCCGGTTGAAACTATTGAGGTCAATGAAGAGCTGTCCTATGAAGAAGTCCCAGTCGCTATTCTTGACAGGCAGGTCCGAAAATTGAGGAATAAGGAAATTGCCTCCGTAAAGGTGTTATGGCGAAACCAGCAGGTTGAGGAAGCCACTTGGGAGGCTGAGGAAGAAATGAAAAGGAAGTACCCCCATTTGTTTGTATAGCCATGTAATAGCTTTCCACCATTTGGTCCCTATGAAATCTCTATCCTTGTTTCAATCTATGTGAAAACTGTTCTGCATCATCTTGGTTATATTATTGCCTATGTGGCCATGGTTAATATTATAAAGGTCATGATGTGTCTATGGATTATGAATTTGCAGTTAGGACATGTTTTCTGGGGCTCTCTGACAGGTGGATAGGCCTAGATACAAAGGGAACTCTTGCGAAATATTCAGAAATTTAGGGAGTTAGCCAAACTCGGAGCTATTGAAATACCCCATGGTTGTGGGAGTCTGGGAGTTCATGAGAAACTGCTAGTAAGGGAACCTTGACCCTCATTCGAGGACGAATGATCCTAAGAGGGGGAGAATGTGAGGCGCGTGAAAGATTTTTACTATAAACCCGAAAGCTCGTAGTGCCAAATTAGGAATATGTGTTAGAAATGTGTAAAAAGTCAAGAAATTATGTTTTCCAGAAAAGTGCAATTTTGCGGTCGAGAATGCGATTGCATATCAAGTATGCGGACCGCATTTCTACCGCAGAGTGAGTCAGTGTGTTGGCCAAATTTGAAGTCAACTATGCGGTCAATTATGCGATTCCTTAACCAAAATGCGGACCGCATAGCCATCGCATAATTTCCTAGGGATTTTGGGAAGGGCAATTCTGCGGTGCATTATGCGACCGCAGAACGTGAATGCGGACCACATTTCCGATGCAAACCCAGTCAGTGTGCCCAGTTTTTGGGAGCATTTTTGTGGTCCATTCTGCGGACCGCATTTCGACTTTGCGATCGCAAATGCGACCGCAAATCTGACTCGGGCTCTTATTTTCTAAATTTTAAAATCCGACCCCGCCCCGTTAAAACACAACAATAGGCCATTTTCTGTTATTTTCACAACATAGAGAGAGAGAGAGAGAGAGAGAGAGAGGGAGTTCTAGAGTGAGAAGGAGTAACACTCATCAAGCTCTCTCTAAATCCATGCCCAAATCCTTGAAGATTGTTAATTGAGGCTACTAGGTATTCATCCTAATTGGTAAGTAATTGTACCCTCGTCATTAATTTCAAACATTTCTGTTAAAGTAAGTAATTAGCAAGTGGGTACATGGGTATAAGGCTAGAAATCTTGCATGCATAAGTAACAATGGGGTGTGGGAAGATTGTGAATTAAAAGGCTGGTAATTGGGTAGAAAGTGATAAAATATCTCACAAAAGGAACCAAAAACCACAAAGAACACCTAGTGCTTGACAATATGCTCAAATGAGCTAGAATCTTAGTCGTATCTCTAATTTTTGGCTAAATTCCTGGCTCTCATAAAATAGATCGAAGTTATTAGGGAATTCTGGAATTTATTGTAAGGAATTAAGGGAGACTCCATTGAGGTATTGTGAGCACGTGATTTTTGCCTCGTTTGAATTACTCCTATAAAATTCTTAGAATTAGGATTTTTCTTTTATTATTTGATTTTTAGGATTTAATGGAGTAATTTTATGTGTGTTTTTCATTTGTGTGTGCATGATAATTCATAAAAAATATAAAAATATTGCATAGGCATTTAGAATTTAATTTGACATATTGTTGGAATAATTGGTAATTAGGTTTGTACAAAAATACAAACATCACAAAGAAAACTTTGATTTATTTTGTTTGGTTTTAATTTTAGTTTTTAGGTTTATTAGTTTCCTTTAAATTGGTATTAGTTTAATTATAGCTCTAAGGTTCAATTTTAGTTTAGTTTTAAAATTAAAAAAAAAGGAAAGAATTAAATGAATTGAAAATATAAAACAAAGAAAGCAAATCAAAGGCCAGCTTGTATTTGGGCCAGTATCAAAACGATTCCAGCCCAAAATCCCAAAACCCGGCTAAATTGGTCCAGCCCAAAAGACCCTGATCCGGTCCAGCCTTTTCAAAAACAAAAACGGCATCGTTTCATGGCCTGTGAATCATGACCGTTGGATCTCATCAATCCAACGGTCCAGAACTAACAAGGATGAGTGATATATAAGTGTCCTAACTCCCCCTACCCCTCGTTCGTCGTCTCAGAACACCCCGTCCCCCACCGTCTGCCGCTGGCCGGAAATCGCCTCCGCCGGCAGCGATCGTCCAATGACACTCAAATTTACACCACTACACTGTCCCAGCCCCCTCATTACGAATCCGGCCATACTTTTCCTCAAATCATTTTCCAACTATTCGAATAATTCAAACAGTGATCGCCGCCTCCGTCGTGTCCGACGGCGGTCACCCCAAACTAGTCCAAAATTACACCAAGGCTTCTCCTCACCCTCCTCCTTCCGAATCTACAGTCAATAGGCTTCAAATCTTCCTCAATCGGTTTGAATCTTAGATCGCAAATAACCCAGAACCCTAATTGCTCAATGTTTTGGGGCTTTTTGATTTTGGGTTATAATAGCCCTTAATCATGTGTTTTCTCATAAAAACACATGGTTAAAGACAATTATAAGCCCAAATCACTCTGGAAGTTGGCCTTAATGCGAGTCTGATTCGAGAATTGGAGGTATTTCATTTTTTTTCTTTTACTTTTTGCTTTCCTCTCGTTCACGATTCTGACTTTTGTTCTTCTATGATTAGGGTCCTGATTGTAATAGTATAATTTAGATATTTGTTCTTATTTGGTTTGATCCTAATTGAATGACTCGTTATCATTAGTCGTGTTGATTGATTTAGAATTGTAGGTTTTATTTTAATTCTATTGATTTTGTTTTGGTTTTAGTTTTTGTTTAATTACTGTTCTGTTTTGATTTTCTTTTTAGTTGATTTTGTGTTTGGTTTCGATTAAATCATCCATGATTGCTACTGTTAATTTGATTTTAGCTTCAAGTTTGTTTGGTTGCCATTAATTGTTAGTCTACATTGTTAGATATAATTTCATGATTAGTTAGGTGATTTGATTAGTTCAATTGTTAGGTTTCTATTATAATTAAATTTGTTTGGTTATAGCTGAACACTCCAGGGCTTTTAGTTAACTATGGTCATTTTTTGACCGAGTTCAAAGGGCTGGGGATTAGTTAACATTAGTTAGTAATTCAGAACTAATGAGTCGAGTGCTGCATTTCTATAGAGTTAAATTAGTTGGTGAAGCTGTGTTTGGTTTGAAATTACTCCTGTTGACTGGTTATTGCTGTGGGTGAAGTGCTGGATACTAGCTGTTGTTACTCGCTGCTGATTTCCTCTTCTTCTTCTTATATTTCACAAATCCAGGTACACAATTGTATCCCTGATGACTATGAGCTGAAAGTGTGCAAAAATAAAGTTATGTGAAGAATGAATTGAGTGCTGATTTAGTTTATGTCCAGATCTCAATGCTCGACACTTAAGTTCATTAATGCTGTTTAAATTTTTGCTTGATATGTATTAAATGGACTGTATAAACTGTTACGCACCAGATTCATGTATATGAGTTGAATGTTAAGGGTAATGAGTTACATGATAAATTGACAGATGATTGTGAATCATTTCAGATTTGTGTGAGTAAGAGAACACACAATTAGTAGCATTTTCACAGTTTGAGTTTGAGTACCCTGATAATCTAAAGTACACGATAATATGATGCTTCTGTCAATATGAGTTTCTAGTTAAAAGGAAGTAGCATTTGAGGCAAACGGTCCAATAGGATTTCAAGTTTTAACAATTAAGTGCAATAGTCCAGCTTATTTGGCAATGCTAGCTGAGTTAATTCAAAATAATTAGGTTTGCTTTGTGCTGCAACAATTGTGTTTCCAGTCTGCTTGGCACTTGTAGTAATATCCATCAAAATCATCAGTAACTCAATAAATAAAATGATTTGAATTTTGATTTAGGATTCCAGTGATCAATATCGCATGAATTCGAATAGGTGAATATCGCTTTCCCTTGATTATAATTTGCTGAACACATTTGAACAACTGAGAGCAGTCTCAATGAACATTTATTTAATGTGAATCGGGGCTGAGCTTGGTTTTAACAACCCATTTTAGATAGTTTGGGCCTCAGGACTTTGATAGACGGCCCAGGTCCTGTCCCAATATGTGCATCCGGACCTGGGCCCAGGCTTACATTTGGTTCGCCCTTTAGGCATACATGGATTATGATTCCTTCATATAGGTATGCTCAAGGCCCAAAATTGTTAGTAGTTAAAAATCCTTTGAGAAAATTACATTAGGAATATGGGAAATTAATTTGCAAAATAAACTTAGGTTTTCGAGTTAGGTAGCGGGTTCAATTAAGAGGGTCCACCCTTTTGTTTGAACTCGGACTTGAATTCGAGGCCTGAATTTATAAATGCAAATTAATTAGGCCATTTAAGAGACAAATTAAATAGAAAATCATAGTTTGCTTTAGGTTGGCTTTTAAATAATAAAGTGAGTTGAGCCTCGCCAAACAAACACATAAATCGCGGGGCCCTCATTAAATGTTAATTAA
>NW_017677422.1:25100-30641 GCF_001879085.1 Nicotiana attenuata
AACGTAAAGAAACGAAAACCGTAACCACTAGCCGGAGTCCCTAGTAGGACGTTTGTTTGCATCATGTGCATTTGACTTAGGGGACTCAACACAGGGGTTGGGTCCGTCTAGGACAAGTGACCCGAAATGAATTGACCATCTTGATGCATCTTACGTGCTACTTGCGCATTTATTTGCTCGGCCTTGCATGTTGACCGGCTTGTCTAAATGAGTGAATTATGAAAATAAGCAGTGTTAGGACTAAGTGAGGGTGACCATTTGTTGTGAAAAACCAAATGACCAACTAGCACCGAAATGCTGCCGGATTTTTGAAAAATGAAAAAAAAAGTGAAAAAGTGGAAAAATATTTGAAAAAATAGGAAGAAATTTGATTTAGGCAAATCTGACCGAACTACGCTGGTTTGATTCTCATCGGATGTGAGATACGTAGGCAACCCTCATCGGGTCCAACCTCCCTTTTGCAAAAATAGCCAAAAATGTCAAATTTTAATTTTGTGTCATAAATAAGTCGGGTGATGCCATTCCTGCCTAAAATAAGCCGAATGTTCCCAAAAGGACGCCGGAAGGCCGTTTTTGCAAGAATAGCCGCCCTGAGTCAATTTTAAATGGTTTGCGGGCACAACCTTAAAATCTTCCTCCCAGAAGTGCTGAAAGGCCGTATTTGCAAATCCAGTCCTGTTTTCTAAATAAAGAATTTTTGCACAAATAGCCTTTTTTTGCAAATAAATCATTAAATTCCCCTAAATAAATGTGCAGGATGAACTCAAGTAACATCGAAACCTTCTCAGTCCTGAGCGAGATCCCTTTGAAACTCCATATGTGGTGGCATGACTTGGGAAAAGGAAGCAGAGATACTGTGGTCAAAAGTTTGGGCGGTCTCATAGATTTATTGAAAATCAAACCAAGGAAGGACATCATTGAGGCACTAATACCATTTTGGGACCCGACCCGTAAAGTATTCCGGTTTTCTGATTTTGAACTCACACCTACATTAGAAGAAATCGCCAGATACGCAGGTCTCAATGGGAACCTCCGAGGTAGATACCCATTGGCCCCACGATCGGTAACCCTTCATAGGTTCTTGGATTTGTTGAACATTAGCCGAGATATTCAAGACCCGCACCTGGCGGAAGGGTGTTGTACATTTCATTTCTTATATCACCGGTATGGTAACCCCAAAGGTTTCGAGGAACCCAACACAGGATTAACACATGCTGGAAATAAAGACAAGTGGGAAGCCCGACGGGGATTAGCCTTCATGGTGGCCTTTTTGGGAGTGGTAATTTGTCCTAGAAAAGATGGTCACATAGACTTGGCCTAGTAGGGATGCTAGATGTTGCCATGAAAAAACCTACTAGCACAGTGGTTCCCCTGATTGTAGCAGAAATGTACCGAGCTCTGACCAAATGTCGGGAAGGGGAGAAATTCTTTCAAGGTTGCAATTTGCTCTTGCAATCGTGGATACAGGAACACCTCTATCACCGCACAGGCTATATGAACTAAGGTTTAACCGGGTTTAGTTGTATTGCAGAATTCGAGACCCGGGTGACAGGTATTGAGTTCCCTGAGGGTACTGAGGCCTGGTCCTCATGCTTAAGATCCTTGACCGCAGATAAAGTTGAATGGGCTTATGGATGGCTTCCTGCTACTGAAGCTGTCTACACATCAGCAGAGGTCTCTTATATTCTTTTGATGGGTATTCGAAGCATACAGCCTTATGCTCCTTACCGAGTTTTGCGACAATTTGGAAGATTCTAGACAGTGCACAACGATGAAGACCTGAGTGAGCAAGTCATCGAGTTAGGCCCGAAAGCTGCATTCCCTGAAGGCAGAATTCGAAAGATATGGAACGAGTGCAGGTACCTTGAACCCAAGACTATAGTACAGGATCGAGCCAAAGGTGAGGTAGATCCCAAATACTTGGTCTGGTTTGGTAAGAGATTCCAAATTCTCGAGAGACCCGCCAAAAGGCCACATGTGCAACAATTCACTAACGAGGCTCAGGTGCAATGGAACTGGTTAGTCAAAGAAAAGGAGTACAAGGCCCGAATAGGAGCATTGGAAAAACAGGTTCAGGAGCTCCGGTTTGAAAACACCTTGCAAGCCGCGGCCGACGAAGGTGATAAGAAGAAATTGGCTCAGGAGAATGAAGCTCTCAAAGCCCAAATTCAGCAAATGAAAATAGATGCCAGGAATCGGGAAAGAAGTCTATCCGACGAGAGATTGATAAAAGGTTTGAAGAAACAAATGCCAGGAGGAATTGGAAAAATCCGAGGGAAATGTGACAAAACTTCGGGCACAATGGGCAAAGAAGACTGAGGAAAGAGCCCAGTTTGTACAACAAATGAAGAGAAATTATGAGGGAACCATTGCTAACATGAAGAGAAAAATGAACACTTTTGAAGAAAAGGCAGCTCGCCGAGAGAAAGAATTACAGGTCGAGAGGGAACAATGCTATGGGTTAATCGCTGATATGGAAAAGGAAATAAAATTGTTACAAGACCTTCACTTCCAGGATTCTCAGGTGCTAGAGGCTCGTACCCAACAGATAAGCCGGCTACTCTAAGAGAAAGGCCAAATCAGGGAAAGAATCAGAAACATTGCCAACTATATTGTCATGAAGTGTCAGGCCGGTGAGCGGATGGGTCGTACCACGTTCTTTGCCTCCGTGATGATATTTGTTCGCCAGGTCATGAACGATCTGGATCAGTTGCAAAAGGGTCTTGCACGCAGGCCTGCGGCGATGCCGAGTGATGCCCCGCGGGCCCCAGGATTTGAAGCTTTGATGTATTCTTAAATGATCGAGTCTGTAGGTTTTGAGTCTGGTTTTTGTACTTTCCTTTTCCAAGAAAAGAAAAACAAATAGTCTAGTAGCTTTGTAATCGCAGTTATTAATGAAAATTTGAAAATTCCCAAAAACTGTTTCTTGTACTTATGTTTGCATTTATTTGCAAGAACTACGCTTGGTCTGATTCATGCGGGGTCATGATACGTAGGCAATCTCCATAGGGTTCGACCATAACCCTAAAAAAAAGAGAAGAGGAAGGAAATGGAAAACAAGAGAGAAAGGAAAGCAAAAAGGACTCGAGAGAAAGACCATGGCAAAAGAAAAAGGAAAAGCAGAAAATGAAAAATAGTGGGAAAAGAAAAATGAGAGAAAAACAAAAGAGAAAGAAAAGAAACAAGAGAAAAGCCGGGATGACGCATGCAACCGAAGCAAACATGTAGATATTTATTTAACTGTATAGGTGCATCACACTCCAATGTGCGTTTACCTATCTGTTAGATATCTCAAACTAATCGTGTGTTGCTGTCAAATTCCAGCTGAGCTTTTTAGAAACAGTGGTTGGTCTGTGGTAAGCTGGCCTCACATCGCTATTTCACCAGATCCAAAGGAAATATAGAGATGTCGACTGAAATGACTTTGCCTGCAATCCCCATACCCGAAGACAGGTCCCGGCCTCTGAATCTTTTACAGCTGAAGAAAATTGGATCTTGCGCCTGCGATTGATGGAAATGTGGGATGCCTGGAACAACGGAAAGGAACCTCCAAGCACCATTCCTGGATTCCCAGAGTTATTCCCTAGATCTGGAGGTGCTACTACTGTCCCTATTAGCCACCCTCATACTCTTTTGGGACAACCTACCATGACCGCTCACTTCGTCGGGACACCTTCTGAGGTCCGCCCCAGGTGTTCCCAGCAGGAGCAGCTCCTAACATCTTCACTGCTCCACCATGCCCTGCTATGACACAACCTTGACTACCAAGGCCTGCCTTTGATCCCTCAGCTTTCACCTTCCAGAACCCTGTCTTTCCGGTGGATCCTCCTCAATATCCCACATATAATTACTCTCAGCCACCACCATACGAGCTTACACCAGGGCAGGACAAAACCCCCAAAGCCCCAGAGCAGGATGAGATGGCGAAGAGAATGAGGAGCCTCGAGCAGAGCTAGAAAAACATGCAAGGCCTGAGCGGGCAAATGAGTGTCTCCTATACAGACCTATGTATGTTCCCGCATGTACACTTGCCGTCAGGGTTCAAAACACCAAAATTTGAGAAGTATGACGGACACGGTGATCCCATTTCTCACCTGAAGAAGTATTGCAATCAGTTACGGGGAGCCGGTGGCAAAGAAGAGTTGTTGACGGCATATTTTGGAGAAAGCTTGATTGGCATCGCTTCAGAATGGTATATGGACCAAGATGTCTCGCGTTGGCATATTTGGGATGATCTGGCCCGAGATTTTTTTCGTCAATTTCAGTACAACATAGACATCGCTCCAGACAGGAACTCTTTGGCGAATCTAAAGAAAAAGCCTTCAGAAAGTTTCCGTGAATATGCAATTAAGTGGCGCGAACAAGTGTCAAGAGTGAAGCCTCCGATGGATGAGGTAGAGATGGTCACTGTTTTCCTTCAAGCCCAGGAAGCAGACTATTTTCAGAA
The DNA here is from genome assembly GCF_001879085.1 of Nicotiana attenuata. NCBI lineage: Eukaryota > Viridiplantae > Streptophyta > Magnoliopsida > Solanales > Solanaceae > Nicotiana > Nicotiana attenuata. Next base: position 29,548 of record NW_017677422.1, read on the forward strand.
TATGATGTCCGCCATGGGCAAACCCTTCGCAGAGGCAATAAAAATCGGAGAGATGGTAGAGAATGGGCTATAAACGAGTAGAATTTTGAGCCAGTCAGCCATAAGAGCAACCTCCCAAGTCATCCAAGGCGGGTCTGGAGGAATGGCCAAAGGCAAAAAGAAAGAAGAAACAGTGATGGCAGCATCGGGAGGAAGAAGATACCGGGCTTCTAGACCAGTATTCTCTGAAAGAACCCCTCAACACTACTATCCTCATACTGATATGGCTTATGTTCCTCCACCTTATGCGGTTATGAATGCTCAACCCTTCGGCCGACCGCAACCACAAGCTAACCGAAATCCACCTCCATTCCAAAGAAATCAACCTCCTCACCAGAACCAATATAATCCCCGACCACCGCAAAATAACTTCCGCCCTCGGGAACCACCCAGACGACCAAATTTTACGCCGATTGGTGAACCTTACTCCAGTTTGTTCCCGAAACTCGTCCAGATGAATTTGCTGCAGCCTATTCCCCAAAACAGGCAGAACCCTGAATCTCCAGCTTATCAACGAGGGGTCCATTGTGCCTACCATTCAGGAGCTGAAGGGCATAGTACTGATAACTGCTGGACATTGAAGAAAGCTGTGGAAGATTTGATTGAACAAGGGAAAATAGTGTTGAGGGATGAAGAAACCCCGAATGTGACTAATAACCCATTGCCCACTCACAACAACGGGCCGGTAATCGGGATGATCTGTGAAGACAGAGAATTTGATCCCGCATTAAAAGCTATAATTGCCATTGCCGATGCCGAAAAGAAACCCAGGGTACCCCCGAAGCAAGGGAAAGGGGAGAAGAAGAATAAAAGTGTCAAAACTGAGCCTGAGAAGAAACCTGAGACAAAAGTAGAGACGGAACCTCCTAAGAACGGAATTCTCTATGTTCCGCGAGGACGCCAAGAAAAACCATTAGTGGTCAGTGCTCCAAGGAAGGTTGAAGTAAAAGGGGAAACGCCAATATACGTACCGAAAGGAGCCTATGTGGTACGGGGGACAATTAAACCGCCTCGGGTGAATGAGCCAGTGGTTATTGGACGCGTACCACAGAAGC
>NW_017677423.1:0-670 GCF_001879085.1 Nicotiana attenuata
GATAGATTAATTATTGATTTTTCAAAGGTTCTTAGAATACTAGAAGTGATCTATTAAATTTAAGATGACATTTTTGGGAGTTTCAGTCGCTCCATGAATGTGACAGATTCACTCGACCTTGCACAATTACATCCCATTGGGGCTAGACTTTCAAATTCTGCCCAAAGAACTCTAAGTCTACGAGAAATAGGTCAAAATTGAGCTGGTACCTTGACTGATTGTGGCAATTTCTTTATGGATTTGATAAATTCTGGAAGAATCAACTTTATCGAATCGTTCCTTCAAGTCGCTCCAGACCTCACTAACATTTGATGAGTAGACGATTCCACTAATCAATTCTGGTGAAACACAGTTCATGATCCACGATAAGATGATAGCATTGCAGTGTTCCCACAAATCTACGAGATTTGGATCATAATTCTTCCTTTTGCATGTGCCTTCAATAAACCCTAGCTTGTTTCGCCTTAGGATTTCGATTCTCATCGCTCGGCTCCACACGGAATAATTTTCCAGCCCTCGCAGCTGTAGAGAAATCAAAATCGCTCCAGGATTATTGTTTGAGTTCAGGAACAATGGATGATTGTGACCCAGCTTTTTCGGCTCCGTATCTTCAACCGCCATTGCTGACCTTCACCACCTAAATCTTAAGAAGATTAAAATGAAGACGAGT
>NW_017677423.1:3154-30641 GCF_001879085.1 Nicotiana attenuata
GGTGGGGGGTAGGGGATGGCAGTAATTGGTTCCAAAAACTCTAAAAGCTGGAAAGAAATAAGTAGTAGTAGTGAAAAAATGGAGATGCGGGGTGTATCAATCCCCATACCTCTAGTCTCGCATGCTAAGCGAATGCTCTACCATATGAGCTACTTCCCCTTGATGATTACCTAACCAACTTTTTCCGGTTATATTAAGACACGCAACTTAAACCCATTGCATGACGGAGATATAGACGGAGCCCGTTAAAATGTTAAACAACACAAATTCAAAAAATTGTTGTAAAACCTATAGTTAATATGCACTATTTTCATCTATAATGTAAATAACCTTTCACTACTCATTACTATTATGATTGTAATTCCCACACCTCCATAACATCTCCCCATGATCTTTCCCCATATTCTCAATTATTAATGTCATGTTTAAGACAAAAGTTATCTCTTCTTCTCTTATTCTACTTATCTACTTGTTTTATATTGTTACTTTGAGCTACATTTCTTAACACGTTATGAGCACGAAGTTGAGCTCTGTTCGTTGTTCAGGTATATTTGTTCATTTTATTTTCTTCGTTGTATATTTTGATTTCATGATTAGCATCTTTAATATGCAGTTTTATAATTTCTCACATTTCTAGATATGTGTAAAAATAAAGAATTCTATGTTTCTTTATTTTAAGCTATTTGTATGATTGTCATGTGAAAGTTGCTAATTTTCATGTTAATAGAATTAATTGAGAGAAGAATACTTATTTTATGTTGTTCGACATTAGAAATTGTGTTAAAGATAGAAGACATTTTTTTTCTAGTTAACATCAAGGATATACTAATAATTTGAAGAAACAAATAGTATTCTTTTCTATGGAATTATCACTTTAGTGTATATAGATCACAAATTTGATATTATGTCAATTTTTAAGATTCTTTACGCTATTATCCTAATGATTGCTAATTGTTTATCATCTTTGATAGTTTTCAGTATGTCGAATTTGTCAAAGCTTGAGTTTGTGGCACTTGACATTTCTGGAAAGAATTACCTATCATGGGTTCTCGATGCTGAGATTCACTTAGCCGCTAAAGGCCTTGGTAACACCATTACTCAGGGTAATGAGGCATCAAGCCAAGACAAAGCGAAGGCCATGATTTTCTTCGTCATCATTTGGATGAAGGTTTGAAGGTTGAATATTTGACAATGAAATATCCACGAATTGTGGACTGGCCTAAAGAAAAGGTATGGTCACCTTAAGGCTACGGTATTGCCAATGGCTCGATATGAGTGGATGCACCTACAGTTGCAAGATTTTAAGACCGTACGTGAGTATAATTTTGCTGTATTTCGAATAACTTTTCAATTGAAATTATGTGGGGATGTTATGAATGATGAGCATTTGTTGGAAAAGACTCTTACGACTTTTCATGCCTCAAACATGGTATTACAGCAGCAATACCGTGAATGGGGTTTTAAAAAGTATTCTGAATTGATCTCATGCCTTCTGGTGGCTGAGCAACATAATACCCTTTTGCTGAAAAATCATGAAGCCCGTCCCACGGGGTCAGCTCCACTCCCTGAAGCGAATATGGTAGCTAGACGTGATAAGTCTGGAAAAAGACTGAATAATAATCATGGCCATATAAATGTATGTGGGCATGGCAATGGTAAGAGACGATATAATAGTCATCATCGTGGTGGTCATGGCAAACGAGAGAACAATATGGGTTCTCAAAACAATCCTTCAAGAGGCAAAAAAGGTAACTGCCATAGTTGTGGCATGAAAGGTCATTGGAAAATTGAATGCCGTGCACCTGAGCATTTTGTGAGGCTTTATCAAAACTCCATCAAAAGAAAGGCAAATAATGTTGAATCATCTTCTGCTAATGCCCCAGTGGAGTCTCACCTGACCTTTAAAAATGATTTTGAGGTAGGGCTTTCAAACAAAAATGATAATAATGCCGAGTCAAATCTTGCTTTGAATAATGATGATTTCAAGGCCAATATGATCTTACTCATTTGGAAGTTGAAGATTTCTTTGGAGATCAAAACTAAACTTTGATCATTTTACTAGGGAATACAATTATGTTGTTATTTTTATTTTTCAGTGTTTTTGTCTCGTCTAAAGTTATTTTTATTTTCAAGTAGTACTTAAGTTGTCTTATGTTGTTGTTGGTGATGTTAGTTTTTCCGTATTTCTCATGATGTACTTTTTTTATTGAGAAACTAAAAGTCCCCAGTCTTCAATTGGATCCAAATGAGAAATGAAGATTTATGTCTTTTGGATAGTGCTACAACTCACACAATATTAAGAGAAAAGAAATTTTTTTCTTATTTGGTTATGAAAAAGGCCTATGTTAATACAATATCTGGTAGTACAAAATTTATTGAGGGCTTTGGAAGAGAGGACTTATTACTACTTGAAGGAACGATATTAACTATTGATAATGTCACGGCCCAAGTTCGCCCTTCGTGAACTATCGTGATGGCACCTAGTCTCTACGATTAGGTAAGCCTAACGAATTACGGAAAATAAAACAACAGGATAAAACTACAGAAATAATACAATATAAACTTTTTAAATGGAACTACATTTCCCAAAACCCGAAATCTCATGAAATCACAAGCCGTGGAATAACTACAGTGTTCTAACTCCAGAGTGTCTAAACAAAAGCAAATATAGAAGGGCTAATACTATGAGAGAGAATGGAAAGGGACACCTCGGTCTGCGGACGCGGCAGACATACCTCGAAGTCTCTGATGGATCACCCCGTCTCAGGGATAGTAGGGCGGAGTCGAAGTACCTAGATCTGCACATGAAAAACATGCGCAGGAAGGAATGAGTACACCACAGCGGTACTAAGTATGTGCCAAGACTAACCTCGGTCGGGTAGTGACGAGGAAGGTCAGGGCCCTACTGATTATAGCTGAAAAACGAGGTAAAATAGTATAGAATACGACAATATAATTAAATGCTAACAGTAAGAAGTATCAGAGGATAATAAGAATAACAACAACTATAACAGAGACAAAATAATCACAAAAGGAATACCGCTCCACACAAAGATAACAACCGGGGATCTCTCAGTATCCCGAGGATCTCTTAGTATCCTCGATATGTGTACTGGAGATCTCTCAGTATCCCGAGGATCTCTTAGTATCCTCAATATATATGCTAGGGATCTCTCGGTATCACAGGGATCTCTTAGTATCCTCAATATACGTGCTGAGGATCTCTCGGTATCCCAAGGATCTCTTAGTATCCTCAATATACGTGCTGGGGATCTCTTGGTATCCCGCACTACAGTCCAAATCAATATAGGTGCAGGGGATCTCCCGGAATACAAATCCTTAGTCCCAAAGTAAACAAGCAGGGGGATCTCCCAGGATACCGTCCTGTAGTCCCAAAGTAAACACACAACAGCTACACGAAGAATACTCAATTCAGTTCAAATTTCATACCAAGGTAAAAACAGGTATTTCTAACCTAGCATGCCACACATAATCCAAATAAGGTAGTTTGAGCAAATAAAACAATTAGACATGCTTCCCTAAGCTAACAGCAGGCTTAAATTGTAAATAGTATAAGCAGGAAAAAACACAATTAGAGTTACTTAATGAAAACGGATTTTCAACAATTAGCACAAGTACGCAATGGTCACTTCACGTACAAGGAATTTCAAATATCAACAATACCAAATCCTAAGGGGAGTTTCCTCCACACAAGGTTAGGCAAGCCACTTACCTCGAACCGGCTCAAAATTAACCCGAAACCACGCTCTTGCCATGAGTACTCGACTCTAAATGGCCCAAATCTATTCAATTCAACTGCATAATGTAAATAACACTTCAAGTAACTAATTCAACTAATTAATTCTAAGCTAATACGCGAAATTAGGAAAAATGACCAAAATGCTCATCGGGCCCATGTCTCGGAATCGGGTAAAATTTACAAATTCAGAATTCTCACACTCTCACGAGTTCATACATACCAAAATTACCAAAATCGGACCTCAAATGGTCCCTCAAATCACTAGATTAATGTCTCAAGTTTCCAAGCCCTAACTCCCCAATTTTAGGCTTCAAATCCCCCAAATTCATGTTTAATTAGGTACAATTCGCATTAGGATTGAGTATTAAGTCCATAAATATTACCTCCAAGTGTTTCCCCTTGATTCCCTCTTCAATCTTCCTCAAAAAGCTCTAAAATCGCCCAACAATGGTGAAACTTAGACTAAAAATCATGAATATGGCCTTTTAAAACATTCTGCATAGCTATTCAAAATCCTTCTTCGCGAACGCGGTCAACGCCTCGTGTTCGCGAAGCACAAACTTATGTTGACCATTTTCCTTCATCACGAATGCGACTCCCCGTACACAAACGCGAAGCTCAACCTTCCAACTCATCGCGAACGCGACCACACACCCGCGAACGCGAAGCTCACTGACCCCAACCCTTCGCGAATGCGGGGCCCCCATCGCGAAGGCCAAACCTCCTGCCTCTAATCCTAACCCTTCGCGAACGCGAGGGCCTACTCGCGAACGCGAAGGCCAAAAGCCTGCAACACTAACAACATATTTTCTGCAATTTCCTTCAACATGAAATGATCCGTTTAACCACCCGAAACTCACTCGAGGCCTTCGGGACCTCAACCAAACATGCCAACCTATCCCACAACATCATTCAAACTTGTTCCAACCTTCGGAATGCTCAAAACAACATCAAAACACCAAATGTACATCGGATTCAAGCCTAAGGATTCCAAAAACTTCCAAATTTCGCTTTCAATCAAAAAGTCTATCAAACCTCGTCCGAATGACCTGAAATTTTGCAAGCACTCACATTCAGCACTATGGAGCTACTCCAACTTCCGGAATTCCATTCCGACCCCGATATCAAAATCTCACTATCAAACCGAAAACATCAAAAATTCAACTTTCGGCATTTCAAGCTTAAATAAGCTACGGACCTCCAAAATACAATCCGAACACGCCCCTAAGCCCGAAATCACCCAACGGAGCTAACAGAACCGACAGAATTCCATTCCGAGGCCGTCTTCACACTGCTCCGACTACGGTCCAAATTTTAAATCTTCCCAAAACACTCCGAAACTCAAATTAAATCCTCCCAGCAACTCACAATAGCAGAAACAAACACGGGAAAAGCAGTTAATAGGGGATCGGGGCGTAAATTCTTAAAACGACCGGCCAGTTCGTTACATCCTCCACACATAAACATTTGTTCATCCTCGAACGAGCATAGAGACATACCTGAAGTAGTGAAAAGATGAGGGTAAGGGCTGCGCATATCCTGCTCGGTCTCCCTAGTCGCCTCCTTGACCGGCTGACCCCACCATTGAACCTTCACTGATGCAATGCTCTTCGACCTCAACTTTCGAACCCGCCTGTCCAATATTGCCACCGGCTCCTCAACATAAGATAGATCCTTGTCCAACTGGACTGAACTGAAATCCAACACGTGCGACGGATCGCCATGATACCTCCGGAGCATCGAAACATGAAATACGAGATGAACTCCTGCTAAGCTGGGAGGTAAGGCAAGCTCATAAGCAACCTCCCCAACACGCCTCAATATCTAAAAAGGTCCAATAAACCTCGGACTCAACTTCCCTTTCTTCCCAAATCTCATAACGCCCTTCATAGGCGAAACCCGAAGCAGAACCCGCTCTCCAACCATATAGGAAACATCACGAACCTTTCGGTCCGCATAACTCTTCTGTCTGGACTGGGCTATGCGAAGTCTATCCTGAATCACCTTATCCTTATCCAAAGCATCCTGTACCAAGTCTGTGCCCAATAATCTAGCCTCACCCGGCTCGAACCAACCCACCGGAGATCTATACCGCCTACCATATAAAGCCTCATACAGTGACATCTGAATGCTAGACTGATAACTGTTATTGTAGGCAAACTCCACCAATGGCAAGAATTGATCCTAAGACCCTCCAAACTCAATCACACACGCACGGAGCATATCATCAAGAATCTGAATAGTGTGCTCGGACTATCAGTCCGTCTGAGGGTGAAATACTATGCTCAACTCCACCCGAGTACTTAACTCATGTTGTACGGCCCTCCAGAACCGTGATGTGAACTGAGTACCTCTATATGTAATGATGGAAACTGGAATACCATGCAGACGGGTAATCTCCCGGATATAAATCTCCACCAACCTCTCCGAAGAATAAGTAGTACTTACAGGAATGAAATGCGTGGACTTGGTCAGCCGATCCACAATCACTCAAATGGCATCGAACTTCCTCAATGTCCGTGGGAGCCCGACTACGAAGTCCATGGTGATTCGCTCCCACTTCCACTCCGGAATCTCTATCTGCTGAAGCAATCCACCCAGTCTCTGGTGCTCATACTTCACCTGCTGACAATTGAGGCATCGAGCTACAAACCCAACTATATCTTTCTTCATCCGCCTCCACCAATAGTGCTGTCTCAAATCCTGGTACATCTTCGCGGCACCCGGATGAATGGAATACCACGAACTGTGGGCCTCCTCTAGAATCAACTCCCAAAGCCCATCAACATTGGGTACACAAACTCGACCCTGCATCCTCAATACCACGTCATCACCAATAGTCACATCTTTGGCATAGCCATGCAAAACCTTGTCCTTGAGGACAAACAAATGAGGGTTATCAAATTGACGCTCTCGGATACGATCAAACAAGGAAGACCGAGAGACCATGCAAGCTAGAACCCGACTGGGCTCTGAAAGATCTAATCTCACAAACTGGTTAGCTAAGGACTGAACATCCATCGCCATAGGCCTCTTTGCTGCTGGTAAATAAGCTAAACTCCCCAAACTCTCTGCCTGGCGGCTCAAATCATCAGCCACCACATTGGCCTTGCCCGGGTGATACAAAATAGGGATATCATACCTTCAACAGCTCTAGGCATCTCCTCTGACGCAAATTAAGGTCCTTCTGCTTGAACAGATGCTGCAAACTCCGGTGATCAGTATAAATCTCACAAGGCACACCGTACAAATAGTGACGCCAGATCTTCAAGGCGTGAACAATAGCAGCTAACTCGAGATCATGGACAAGATAATTCTTCTCATGTACCTTCAACTGTCTGGACGCATCGCCAATCACCCTACCGTCCTGCATCAATACCGCTCCAAGGCTAACCCTCGAGGTATCAAAATAGACAGCATAAGACCCCGAACCGGTAGGCAATATCAAAACTGGGGCTTTAGTCAAAGCTGTCTTGAACTTCTGAAAGCTCTCCTCACACTTTTTCGTCCACTGGAATGGAGCACCCTTCTGGAGGTGCTGCAATAGATGAAAACCCCTGAACAAATCGACGCTAATAACCCGCCAAGCCAAGAAAACTGCGGATCTCTGTAGCTGAGGATGCTATGGGCCAACTCTGCACTGCTTCCACTTTCTTAGGATCCACCTTTATTCCCTCACTAGATACCACGTGACCCAGGAATACCACAGAATCCAACCAAAACTCATATTTCGAGAACTTAGCATATAATTTCTTCTCCCTCAAAGTCTGGAGCACTGTCCTCAGGTGCTGCTCATGATCTTCTCGACTCCGGGAATATACCAGGATGTCATCAATAAAGACAATGACGAATGAGTCAATATATGGCCGAAATATACTATGCATCAAATGCATGAAGGCTACTGGGGCGTTGGTCAGCCCAAATGACATAACAAGGAACTCGTAATGACCATACCAAGTCCTGAAGGCAATCTTCGGGATATCTGGCTCCCGAATCTTCAACTGATGATAGCCTGAACGCAAGTCAATCTTAGAAAACACACAAGCACCCTGTTGATAACTGTGATTTTAACACGTTTTATGCCCATACTTGCCTATGCTTTGTGTATGAATCGTCATAAAATAGACCCAGAATGCTTACAAAGTGCGCTTGATTGCAGGTTTGAGTGACAAGATGACAAAAGTCAAAAATTGGCTCGAAACAGAGTGAAACCTGCTCAAGTGTCAAAAATCATTGAAGTAGGGACAAAAGGACCTAGCGCGGACCGCACGGATTTGCTGCGCGGCCGCGCTAGGAGATTCAGAGAGCATCCATTTCAGGGGTTTCCATGCGCGGTCAGCGCTCTTTTCTACGCGGTCAGCGCTGGTGTCCACGCGGTCGCGCTTCATTGTTATGCGGTCCGCGCCCATTAGCCTGCGCGGCCGCGCTACCTCTTTGTGCGGTCCGTGTCCCCAGCTTCAGAAGTTAATGATCGAAGGCCAAGACCCCTCTGCGCGGTCCGCGCCAGCCCCGCAGGGGTATTTTTGTCCAGTTTTTCTAGCATAGTATAAATAGAATATTTTATTATTTCTAGGTAAAGTTTTAGATATCAGATAGCAGCAGCACTCGTGATACTCAAGTTTTAGCCTATTTTGGGCATTTTCATCTTGTTTTATCGTGGATTCTTGTAGATTAACATTCTAGTTAATTAATATGTTGATTTTATCTACTACTTCTTCAATTTTTGTTGCTATTATGGCTAGCCAAACCCATTAGCTAGGGTTGTAGCTCAACCCTAGTGTGGGTAATTAATGGGTGTGATTGTTTAATGCTTGAATGATGTTGGGTGTTTGATATTTGGGTTAATTTTATGTTTTAACTAGGATTTGGTGGTTGAAAACACTAAGTCTAGCTTAATGGGTCTTGACTCTTCTTGAGAAAGAGTGTCTATGACTCCAAAATTAACCCAACAAGGAATTGGGATGGACCCATGAGAATGGTAGTCCCAATTAACGGGTAAAACCTCGAGAGAGTAATTACCCAACTTGAACCCTAAGTTGCTTGGCTTGTTAGCCTACCCAATTGGTCTCGAGAGAGTCAATTGGGCAAAATCACTCTTTCTACCGAGAGGTGTGAGAGTGAGTACAATCGTGCAACGGTTATAGCATAAGCCCTATAATCATCATTCTTGTATTAGGAATCTCTACCTGTTAGTTGACCACCTAGGTAAATGCCACGACCCTAGTGCCTTTCTCTATCTTGCATACAACCTAGAATTAATATCTTAGCATAATTTAGTTATAATTAGTAGTTGTTAAATTGTAGTTGATAATCATAAAAACCCAAAAATGATAGAAGATCAATTAGAAGCAAGCACGCATTTCTAGGCTAAGCAAATATCCAACTCCCTTTCTAGCTCCCTGTGGAAATTGACCCCGATACCACTATTGGGTAAAAGTATTAGCGCCCACTCTTCCTAAGGTAGAGTCCGCTGCGCGATTCACTTTTTGGCGCCGTTGCCGGGGAGCTTACGGTGTTGACTATTTGTGTAGCTAGTTTTGTGTTTTGCTTCTCTTTCCTTCTTTTTACTAACTTTATTTGTGTTGATCCATCAGGTACACATGGCTTCAAACGGAAATGACCCTCTTGGCAATGCGTTGGTGGGGGAGGAGGTTGAAGATGTTGAGCAAGATGAGCTTCCGGTACCTCAAGTACCACGGAGAGGTCGAAATGCCAATGCTAATGTACATGACAACAATCCTATTCCAGACCCTCCTCCGCCACCGCCAAGAGCGGTCCCAAGAGTTCTTCCTAATCAAGGGTACGCGAGTGCCATCGTTCCTCCCCGAATCCGGGCAGGAAACTTTCAAATCATAAATGTCATGTTGACCTTGCTCGAGCAAAGGGGATATTTTACGGGCGCCTCCGACCAAAATGCATACAAGCACTTGAAGGGGTTCGTAGATACTTGCTGGGCCAGCAAACAAGCAAACGTGTCAGAGGATGCGTTGAGATTGAGGCTTTTCCCGTTTTCTCTTCGGGGCAAAGCGTTGGACTGGTTAGAAAGGTTACCAAATCATTCTATCACCACATGGGATAAATTGGCGGACAAATTTATTGCCAAGTTCTTTTCTCCAAGTCATATGGCGGCTCTTCGGGACGAGATTCTAGCCTTTAAGCAAATGCCAACGGAGCCATTGCATGAGATCTGGGAGCGATATAGAACAATGGTGAAGGAGTGCCCTAACAATGACATGACTGAGGCGATGATCCAGCAGACTTTCTATAAGGGCATCAACACCACGAATCAGTGCATTGTGAACCAATTGGCCGGTGAGAACTTTATGAAACTTTCTTACCAAGAGGCATGTGACGTACTTGATGAAATGGCCGAAACCTCTTCGGCACGGCAAAGCCGAGCGAATGTACCCCAAGGAGTTGAGTGACCATGGCCAAGCTATTGCCGAACTTACAACAACAACGAATCAGTTGGCGAAGGCGCAATTGCAACAAGTACAAAACCCGCGCCAAGTCAATACAATGGAGAATGTTTCTATGCTAAAAAGGAGGCAAAGAGGGAACAACAACCTCAAGATAACGGTGAGCAGTTTGACAACAACAATGATGGTGGTGGTTATTCGAACGAGTGTTTTGATGATCAAAGTGAGGAGTGCCAATATGTCAATAACTACCAAGGAAATAGAGGAAATCAAGGGAATCAACAATGGCGCCCTCAAAGCAATTGGGGCAATCAACAAGGAGGCGGCAATTTGAATAACAATAATCCACAACAAGGTGGCAACAATTGGAACATTTACAATCAGAACAACAATTGGGGTAATCAAGGTAATAACCAAGGCAATTGGAATGGGAACAACAACAATTGGAACAACAACAATAGCAGTCAAGGAGGGTGGAATAATGGTGGTAGGGGGCAAGGCTTTCATAGGCCCCCCATGTTCCAACAACCAAACAATCCACCCCCCTTTCAGTCACAAGGGCCTAGTTCTTCTGGAAGTGATATGGGACGGATAGAAATGATGTTCGAGCAGATGATGAAAAAGAACCAAGATTCTGACGCACAATTGGCTTCGCATAACACATCTATCTAGAACCTAGAGGTGCAAATAGGACAAATTTCTCAAGCTTTAAATACCCGACCAAAAGGTGCGCTACCAAGTGATACGGTAGTGAACCCGAAGGGGGGTAACAATCATGTGATGGCGGTTACAACTAGGAGTGGAAGAGGCGGTGATGTGCATGCCTCGGTCGAGAATCAAGTTGTGAATGATGAAATTGAGTTGCATGATGATGATGCACCTTTGAATGTTGACAATGTGGTTGAACCAATAGTGACAAATGATGTGCGGATTGATATTGATGATGAGGCCGGGGTAGAGACTCAAGATACCGTGAACCTGTCTAGGGAACACATTATTGATATACCCGAGCCGGCGATGCCCAAGGCAAAGGCACCCTTGCCTAGACCACCTCCACCATATCCTCAGCGGTTAGCAAAGCAAAAGAACGACAATAAGTTCAAGAAATTCATAGACATGATGAAGAGCCTCACAATCAATGTTCCTTTAGTGGAGGCACTTGAACAAATGCCTGGGTACGCAAAATTTATGAAGGATTTAGTCACCAAGAAGCATTCTATGGAGTGTGAAACAATAAAGATGACGCACCAAGTTAGTGCGATTGTGCATTTTATGGCCCCGAAACTAGAGGACCCTGGAGCTTTCACTATTCCTTGCACTATCGGAAGTGCGTACTTTGCTAAGGCCCTATGTGACTTGGGGGCTAGCATTAATTTGATGCCGTACTCAGTCTTCAAGACTTTGGGAATTGGGCAACCTAGGCCAACCTCAATGAGACTTCAAATGGCGGACCGGTCGATGAAGAGGCCTTTAGGTATAATCGACGATGTGCTTGTCCGGGTGGACAAATTTATATTGCCGGCCGACTTTGTCATATTGGATTGCAAAGTGGATTTCGAAGTGCCTATTATTCTTGGAAGACCTTTCCTAGCTACGGGGAAGGCATTGGTTGATGTGGAAGCAGGGGAGTTAACATTCCGTGTGGGAGATGAGAAGGTGGTATTTCATGTGTGCAAGTCAATGAGGCAACCCAATAGTACGGAGGTGTGTTCATTTGTGGACATTGTCACGGCGGTGATAGTGGATGACACAAGTGCTTTGATTAATGTTGAAGATCCTCTTGAAGCCGTGCTTCTTAACATGGATGCCAATGATGATGCCGGTAGAGTGGAGTGCGTGAATGCATTGCATGGAATGGGTTCATATTCATATGAGCAAACTATCTTTGGATCTTGAAATCGCAAACTCCACCAACCAAGCCATCAATTGAGGAGCCAACCGTGTGGAGTTGAAAACCACTTCCTTCCAAAAAACACCGCAAGGTGAACTGGGCTCTAATCTACTCTCCAGTTATTCTTTCCTTTTGCCTTACTAACTTGCAGTTGAGGCCAACTTGGAGGGCTCCAAAAGCGAAAAAAGGCAATAGATGACTTTGGCGGACATCAGGGGATAGCCCGCATTTTGCATGCATAAGATCATCTTTGAGGAGGATGCACGGCCATCTCTTGAACATCAAGGAGACTCAACGAGGTGAGCAAGAAGTGGTAAAGAAAGAAGGTTATCAAGTGGCTTGACGCCTGGTGTGGTTTAAACCCGATCTCGGAACAGTTCATGGACCTCTCCGGTCCAATGTGTGCCAATAAGGGTGGAATGACGGTAGTGACCAATGCCAGCACATGAGTGATTCCTACTCGAAAAGTTACGGGTTGGAGAGTGTGTATGGGACTCATAGAAACTGAAACAACGGTACAAGAAAAGATCATTTCCCACTACCATTCTGTGGCCAATGCTTGATCGTCTTGCGGCCGGACCTTTATTGTTTCTAGATGGCTAACTCGGGGTATAATCAATATTCTCATTGCCCCAGGGATCAGAGAAGACAACCTTTACATGTCTTATGGCACGTTTTGCTTTCTCGAGAATGCCATCGGACTGATGTAATGCCCGCCGACCTTTCAAAGATGTATGATCGCAATTTTCACGCGACATGGTGGAGGATATCTTGGAGGTATTTCATGACACTTCAGTGTGGTGCGGAGATTCATTTGAAGAATGTTTGGTGAACTTTCAGCGACGTTGGCAAGATGTAAGAAACGCAACCTTTGTGCTCAGACTGGAGAAATGTCACTTGTTGGTGCAAGAGGGAATGTATTTGGGTCACAAAATTCAAGGCAAGGAAATTTGAAGTTGATAGGCAAAAATAGAGGGTTATCTCTCAAGACTCCCTCTCCCGACTTCTGTCAAAGGGGTGAGGAGTTTTCTTGGTCATGCCGGGTTCTACCGGCGATTCATTAAAGATTTTTCCAAAATTGTGAACCCGCTTTTGCAAGTTGTTAGAGAAGGATGTCAAGTTTATCTTTTGATGAGAAATGCATGGAGCTCTTTTGAGTTACTGAAACACAAGTTGACAACAACCCCTATAATCACTGCACCTAATTGGGACTTGCCCTTTGAACTTATGTGCGATGCGAGTGATGTAGCGGTTGGGGCGGTGCTAGGCCAAAGAATCAACAAAATGTTCCATCCTGTGTATTATGCTAGCAAGACTATGAATGAGGCCCAGAGAAACTACATAGTGACAGAAAAGGAGCTATTGGCTATTGTGTTCGCGATGGAGAAATTTAGACCTTACCTTATGGGGGCAAAGGTGATCATACACACGGACCATGCAGCCCTTCGGTATTTGATGACTAAGAAGGATTCGAAAGCAAGATTGATGAGATGGGTGCTACTCCTTCAGGAATTTGATTTAGAGATTGTGGATAGAAAGGGAAGCGAGAATCAAGTTGCAGACCATTTGTCCCGATTAGAGGAAGATGGGATACCAAGTGATGGTATTGAGATTAATGATAGGCTCCCTGACGAGCAGCTTCTTTCCGTTTCTATGTGTGAAATGCCATGGTTCGCGGACATCGCCAACTTTATTGTGACTGGTAACGTCCCGTGTGAGCTCTCTTCCAACCAAAAGAAGAAACTCAAGCGGGATAGTTTGGATTTCTATTGGGATGATCCGTATTTGTTTAGAATTTGCACGGATGGAGTGATAAGGAGATGTGTACCGCAAAGTGAACAAATGAGCATATTGGAGGCTTGTCACTCTTCTCCCTATGGTGGTCATCACGAGGGGGGGGTGAGGACAGCCTCAAAAGTTTTGAGTTGTGGCTTCTATTGGCCCACGTTGTTCAAGGATGCTAGTGAATTGGTGAAGAGATGTGATGCATGTCAAAGAGCCGGCGGTATTTCCAAGAAGGATGAGATGCCCCTCAATACAATTCTTGAGGTGGATATTTTTTATGTTTGGGGCATCGATTTCATGGGTCCGTTCGTGAGCTCCTGTGGTAATACTTACATTCTCTTAGCGGTGGAATATGTTTCAAAATGGGTGGAAGCCGTGGCTCTACCCAACAATGAAGCCCGAAGTGTCGTAGCATTTTTGAAAAAGAGTATCTTTACGAGATTTGGTACTCCTCGGGCCATTATTAGTGATGGGGGGGTCCCATTTTTGCAACAAGGCTTTTGATTCATTGCTTGCTAAGTATGGAGTTAGTCACAAAGTGACCACCCCCTATCATCCACAAGCTAGTGGACAAGTGGAAGTCTCAAATCGGGAGATAAAGAGTATTCTGTCCAAAACGGTGAATGCTAATTGGACCGATTGGTCGAAGAAATTGGATGATGCTCTTTGGGCTTATCGGACGGCTTACAAGACTCCAATTGGTATGTCTCCGTATCGGTTGGTGTTTGGTAAAGCTTGCCATCTTCCAGTGGAACTTGAGCACAAGGCTATGTGGGCATTGAGAAAATTGAACTTGGAATGGGATGTTGCAGCAAATCTCCGAGTGGAGCAATTGAATGAGCTTGATGAGTTTAGATTTCATGATTCTCGTCTTTGTACAAGGACAAGATGAAGTACCTCCATGACAAGTATGCTCGGGGTAAAGAATTCAAGGTGGGTGACATGGTTCTTCTATTCAACTCCCGGTTGAGGTTATTCCCGGGAAAGCTCAAGTCTAGGTGGAGTGGTCCATTTGAAGTTGTTGGGGTGACCCCATTTGGTGCTATTGATCTCAAGAACAAAAATGGTGAAGTTTTCCGAGTCAATGGGCATCGTGTGAAGCATTACTTGGGGAAGATTGATGACAGCCACGTGGTGGCACTCCTTCATTTGAAGTGATATTGTGGTAAAATGCGTCGTGCCGCGACGTTAAATCAGGCGCTTCTTGGGAGGTAACCCATGTCTTTTTCTTTCTTTTTATTTCCGTTGTAGATTAGGATTTTTCAACTCATGGTTTGTGAGATGTTGCAGGGTTGATGTTGGACCAGTGCAGGGCAAAAGTAGCAAAAAATCTTAAGGTCTCTGAAGTTTGCCTACGCGGCCGCGCACCAAAACAGTGCGGTCCGCGTAGGCTGGTGAAATGGGAGCTGAGTCTCTGAAGTTTTCTGCGTGGTCCGCGTGACATTTTTGGGCGGTCCGCGCGTGAGAAGCCCAAAATTCCTACTCTCTGAAGTTTCCTGATGATAGGCTATAATTGCATATTTTAGTCGCTTATTACACTCGAATTTATTGCACTTTAATTGAGTTTGCGCTTTAATCGCTAGTGTTTTGCACTAATTGTGTGTTTTATGCCTTGTAGGTGTGATTCCGAGCTATATAGATGTTATGGAATGAATTTAAGTGATTTGAAGCTTTGAAGTCTGAGTAAAAGCTCAAGGAATTGAGCCGGGATCGTGTTCGGGGGTCAAATTTGATAATTAAGTACGAACGAAGACTTGAGGAGGCATATTGCGCACTGTCTAGTAAAATAGACATAACTATTTGCTCAGAACTCCATGTGGGCTCCACAATATATGGTTGGAAAGCTAATTCAAAGGTCTACAACTTTCATATTTTACGTTTTTCCAAATTCGGAATGGAACAGGGTGAAAAACGAGCAGACGCGCGAAGTCGCGCATAGTTCGCGCGCTAAAAAGATTGAGGCAGAAAGGTGCGCGAAGACCGCGCGAAGTCGCGCGTCTGACCCGGGAAAAGTGTCCTTTTTCACATTGAAGAAGGTATAATTGTTTGGGCCTAACCCTACTTGGTATATATACACGGGAGGATGCCACTTTGAGGGGATCGAACATATTTTGGAGGAGAATTCACGTGGAGGAACACACACCACGCTTAGAGGGGACATATTTTGGACATAGATTCGACCTAAGGAGGCAAGAACACATTGGAAGCAAGGCGGAGAATTCTTCTACGAGTTTCTCCTTCCTCTTCCTATTTTTTTCATTGTTGGTTATGACTTTTAGTATTGTAGTTTTACATACTATTATGAATAGCTAATTTGTTATCTAGAGTTTTGATAGAACCTTTTGTAGGATAAATTCTTGTTATGTTTTTATATAATTGAGCCATAGCTTTTCTCTATTTGTTCAACTACGTTTATATTGTGGTTGGTTGAAGAGCTCTCAATTAGCTGTGCCTATTTAGTATGCATAACTCGGGAGAGAGTGCATATTTAGGTAATTGTTGAACAACACCACTCCCAGAGTATATGAGGGATCAATAACTGAGGGTTTAAAGGCGGGATTAGGGATAACGAAGCCTTGGGTGCGATCTGAAGTGAGCTGTATTAAAAGCCAGCTAGCGTAGCTCGGGAGAGTGCGTCTAGTAAATTGTCGTAATTACTCGGGAGAGATTTACGGTAATAAGAGTGTTCATGATCGGTAGAGAATACTTAGGCGAAATTATAGAAGACATAGCGGGAAGGATTCCGACAATAGAGGAAATCATAACTCTAGATCTCCTTAATCTTTTCTCTAACCCTCAGTATCGTTAGTTGTTAATTTACTATTTTAATTTGTTAGTTAATTAGTTAAACATAAGAATCTTAATATCTATAAGTTAGGAATCGTTCAAGCTTGTCTTCTTGGTGATAGTGAACAGTTGTAGCTAAACCTTAGTTCTCTGTGGGATTCGACTCCGGACTTGTAAACCGGATTATATTTGCAACGACCGCATTGTCCTTTTTATTAGATATAGTTGGGTGTGATCAGATACAAAAATCTTGACTTACCATCGAGAGATGTATGCCATCACGCAAACTGTGGCAAAATGGAGGCAATATCTATTAGGGCGACATTTCACAATAATCACTGACCAGTAGTCCCTCAAAAACCTCACAAAATCACTAACCAGTAGTCCCTCAAAAACCTCACAACTCAGATAACTCAGATCCCAGAACAATAAAAGTGGCTAGAAAAATTAGTTGGGTATGATTTCACCATCAATTATCGACCGGGAAAATAGAATAAGGCTGCGAATGCCCTGTCTAGACCACCTGAGGTTGGCACATTTTAAGCTATATCTGAGCATTCGTTTGAGTGGCTCGCTGAGTTGATAGAGGCAAACAAAATTCATCCTGAGTTGCTGGCCATCAGCAGGGCATAGAAAGCAGACCGACGAATTACACGGCCTACTCTTTTTGCAAAGCAATGCTCTTTTTCAAAGGTCGTTTGGTCATACCACGTGATCCTTCCTTAAAACAACTTTTGCTTCAGGATTCTCATGATTAAAAGATAAGCGGACATGCTGGAGTTGCTCGTACTTTTCATCTCTTATCCTCAAACATTTATTGGCCAGCAATGCGTAACGATGTTAAGGTTTATTGGTTTACTTCAATACTTATTTTAGGCTATCATATCTATAAGGGTCAAAATCTGACCACGGGTTAATCATCCCTAAGAGGAACGATATGAGGTGTGAAATGTGTGTGACCAATTGTATATACCTTTGTTACTGTTAAATATAACTCAAAAAGCTTATGTTCCTCCGCCTAAATTATAAACACTGTTAATCTTCATTAACTGGGCGCCTCGTACCCTTCTTCATCTTGCTTCTTTTGCTTGTTGAAATTTGTATTTATCTTCTTAATCTCTCATTGTCTTTCACCATAAAGATGGATAGGCCTTCTTTCCTTAAGGCTTCTTATCAGGAAGCTTACATGACCTTTCAGTGCACCCATGATCTGCTAAAGACCTCACACATATCGTAGGCATCATAATCTCTCTTTCCAACCTTCTTTACGGATGTAGGTGTCGTCTTATTACGTATAAAATAGAATTTTGGAATTTGAATTCTTAAAAGTTAGCTCAACCACACGTTCTAGAGTAAGAAGAAAGAGTAAAAATCTTAAATGCCCTGTAGCCTCCTACTTATAAGTGTGGTGCACGACACACCCATATACAAGACTCTACTAGACACGGCTTGTAGACTGCCTAGGAAAGAACTGCTCTAATACCACTTTTGTCACGACCCGAACCGATGGGCCACGACGGGCACCCGGTACCTTACTCAACCGAGTACCAACGTAACATAACTTTTCATATTATTCCATCATAGGTAAATAAAACGGAGTAAAGCATGAGGGAATACAAACTTATAGATATGAAGTACGGGCCTATAAGACCAATATAATCACTCGTGTACTGAACATAGGCCGACAAAGCCATACAATCTTTTACGTACATGACATCTGTCAACAAGCCTCTAAGAATACATAATTTTTGTAAAGGTCGGGATAAGGTCCCGACATACCAAACAATACACATCTAAACCATACTGACCAAACAAGCAACTCCGAAGCAAATAGAGTGCACCAACATCTTTCACTGAGCTGATAGCCTACTTGGAGGGCTCTCTACCTGTCTATCGGGACCTGCGGGCATGAAACGCAGCGTCCCTAGGCAAAAAGGGACGTCAGTACGAATAATGTACTGAGTATGTAAGGCACATAAATAAGTACATAACAGACATGGAGGAAATATAGAGTAAATGACTCCACCTGTAAGTCTGAATAACTTTATAAATCATGAAATAATTATAGTATCATGCATATGCATATGAATGTCATGTCGTGCATAGGTATATGTTCCATAACATCATTAGCCTCTGAGGGCATCCCTTCGTATCATCTTTACCACTGTGGGTAAAATCATCAACGTATACTAGCTGATCAGGTGGTGGTGCGTATATAATGCCATAACCTTTCCCATATCCCATATACATATATATACATTCATATATATACGTATATAACGCCATCTGGTCATGGGTAAATTTACATGAATGCAATGCATGAAAAGCACGTCAATAAAATCTCTTGGAGTGTCATAAGACCATTATGCCTTTGAATAATATCATGAAGTAAACTTTTTAAACTTACGTATTTTTCTGAGACCCAAGAACAGATGATGGAATAATATGACACATGGAGAATCAAGAACATAAGCATCTCTAGCATTTCTATGAACAGAGTCATTTATGGAAGTTGTGCATTTGCACGTTTCATTTACATCGTATGGATCATGCCAAAAGAAATAAGGGATAGCATTAACATACCTGAACCGATTTTCTTGACAATACCTTTAGCACCGTTGATTGCGATAATCCGTAACGGAGGATCGATGTAGGGAAGAATCCGTATGATATTCTTTGAGAAAGATTGCACCGTACTCCCTTCGAATCGCAAAACCCCGTTGCTATAAAATCAGTAGTCTCGTATGATCTTTTGTAGCAAAGTCACGTTGATTGAATTTTGAAAGAGTTGCTGAAGCTTCATCTTCATTTTTGAGATTCAAAGATTGAATTTGAAAGGTTTTCTTAACCTTTAGGAGTGGGCCCTACTATGTGGCTTAGTTGGCCACCAAACTCCCTTAAAATGACACCTTGAATATTGATTTAATAGTCATATGTTATGACTTTGTGGGCTTCCACGTTTGGGGTGGTCAATCTTATCCAATCAATGTATTAATTAATTCCTTAATTAATTTGCTAATTCTCCATTAACCAATAATTAATCAATTATCCACATACTTAAGAATTACCTCAAATTACTTAAAATAATACTCACTTTTCACATACCTTATATACCTTACTATCATGGTCATTTAGTACCTTGTATGGTACTAGTCCATAAATATCGGGTATTAATGCTCGGCCCGTATTTTATCCCAGCATGCCAAACTTGGACGAAAATTCATCTTCTTTGACTTGCTTACCCTCTCACCTTGACGAATTTACTCGCCACTTGTTTGAAATAGCATAATACTTGTAATCTCCAAATAATCTTGTCCTTGAACTGATGTCAATTATCATACGACAAATTCAACGTACATTACTGTAGGGCGTAACATCATCGTAATATATTACTACGGAGCGTAACATTATCATAATGTAGTACTACAAGGCGTAACATCATCGTAATATTGCAGGGCGTAACATCCATAACTTCCCCGGATGGGGCAATATTTCGGCCGCTGTTGGAACCCCCTCATCTTCCGCCACCTCCACTTCTCCGAGAGCAGGAGCATCATTTTCCGGTACTGGAACTTTGGCAAGTGTATCAGCACGGGAAGAAGTGCCGGCCATTTGTTTCGATTGATCAAAATAAATGAGTAAGAGGAAGTATGAGGGAAGACGGTGGCGTCAAGTTCTGACTGACGAGAGAATGAACTCAGAAGTTAGGAATGTTGAAGAAGGTAAAGGTTTGTAAAACTGTTTAGATGAAACAGAAAAAATAGTGGTGGAATGGTGTTTTATCCCTATTTATAGGAACATGAATGTCCCTGGAGAGAAACCCAAGAGCCTCCAATCAAAAACTGATAAGGCACGGAAACGATACGGTGCCTAGGAAACATGCGCCTCAACAATGCATAAAGGGCATTCATGACGCTGCAAACAGACACGATGGTTCAGTTCCGAACTGACATAACGGTTCGATAGTACCATCAAAATGCCATACCGGCTTCTTTAACCTAAGGTTCTCGTTCGACGCACCACGATCAGATTTCTCCTAACTTACAAATCAACAAAGTCCGTCCGTTGAGCTCGCCAAGAAGCAACCCCTTCGGACAGAGGGACTAACTGTATGGGTCAAAATCTAACCATGGGTTAATCATCCCTAAGAGGAACGATACGGGGTCGACCAAGTCGTAGTCGTGCCTACAAGGCAAGATGGCAAAGGACACCTCAGCCATTGTTGGGGCCAGACCGTAAGAAAGCTTACGTCGCGGAACCAGTGTAGCGGTCAAGCAATTGAAATAGGGCGTGGTATCGAGAAAGTACGTTGGTCAAAGACCATTGGATAAATGTTGAAACTGCTAATATAATAGGGTAGCTAAACCCTAAGGAAGGGGGAGGCCAGAATCAAGAGAACCTCTGAGGGAAGAACATCTCCTTCACTCTTTTTCTATTTCTCCCATGTTCATGATACGAATCAGTTATAGATGTAAGCTTATTACATATGATTGATGTATAATTATTGTACGAAGAAATATTGTTCTTCTTCTTCTTCATTTTTTTTCTCTATCCTGCATATTTATATTTGGGATTAATTATGTTTAGCTAAGATTTACCTTCTTTAATTCTAACAATTAGTTCGACAAGAGGGTTTTATACTTTTTTGTTCAAACAATACCAATATGCTTTTTTTTTAAAAGCTATCACAATTAGTTTCCTATGTGATCTGATTGTAAAAATAAATACAAGCAATATATAAAATTTATACTCTAACTGGATATATGAAAGGTATTAGTTGTAATATTATACTCTCTTTGTCTAATTTTATAAGACACTTATTTTATTTCTATTGGAAGTTTAAGAAATTGTTAATTAATTCTATGTTTCGAGTATATTTTGTAATTTCTTTATACGTTAAGATTATTTCGATCACCCACGTACACCGCTAGACAATGCCCCCTTCTATAACGATCCAACCGGTCATTTTGAGAATTTGTGTCCCGTTCGAGCGCTTATGGTCTCAAGTACATTTGTATTGTGTATTATGACTTGCTTGTGTGGCCGGGTTCGGTCTTCCGATGATTCGAGACTGATTTGGGTGAATGATTCTTGTTTTAGAATCTTAAGTGGTAAGAGTTGACCGGAGTTTGACTTTTGAGTAGTCAACTCTGGGAAAGTATTTTGATGATTCCAATAGCTTTATATGGTAATTTTGGACTTAGGAATGCGTCGGATTTGGATTTTGAGGTCCTTAGGTACATTTGATGGATTCTGGCAAAAGTTGGAAAGTTCAAGGTTTGGAAGGTTGAGAGGTTTGACCGGAAGTTGACTTTGTCGATATCGGGGTCGGGTTTTCCAGGAGTTAGTATAGCTCTGTTATATCATTTGGAACTTGCATGCAAAAATTAAAGTCATTCCGTGTTGATTTGATATGATTCGACGCGAGTTGTAGACGTTAAAAGGTCATTAGTTCATTAGGCTTGAATTGAGGTGCGATTCGTAGTTTTGATGTTGTTTGATGTGATTTGAGGCCTCGAGCAGGTCTGCATTATGTTATGAAGCTTGTAGGTAAGTTCGTACGGGGTCTCGTGGGCCTCGAGTGTGTTTCGGATGGGCTACGGGCCATTTTCTCATGTTTTGGACTATTGTTCTGTCATTTGGTGTCTTCTTATTCGCGTTCGCGACTGCACCTCCACGTTCGCGTAGAGATTTTTGTGGAGGCTGCATTTCTGCTCTTCGCAGTAATGGCGACCGCGTTCGTGAAGCTTGGGGGACATTTGTCTTCATTTTCGATTGAAGGCTTACGTGATCCCGTATAAGGGAAGTTGGAAGGGGCATCGATGATTTATTCATCGCGTTCGCGACTTCGAGACCGCGAATGCGATGTTGCAGGGTAAGTGGCCAATGCGTTCGCGACCTAAATGTCACATTCGCAAAGAACGTTTAGTAGCTGATGAGTTTTATGCTTTGTGATCGCGAGGGAGTTTCGGCGATAGCGATGTATTGTATCTATGTAGAATATATAAGTACTCTATTTCGAGGGTTATAATATTTTATCACTTTTAGAGTTAGAGACCTTGGATTTGGGCGATTTTGGAGGGGATTTTCACGCTTTGGTTTGGAGTAAGTGTTCTTTACCCGGATTTGATTTTATTTCATGATTCCAATTTTTATCATTAAAATTTGAATTGGAGAAATTGGGATTTTTGTAATAACTTTAAAAATATATAACATGAGGATTTGAAGGCCGATTTGATATCGAAATTGGATAATTTCTGTATGGTTGGATTCGTATCGGAGTGGATGTTCGGATTTGGAGAGTTTTGTTGATTTTTGAGGTGCGGACCCGGGGTTGACTTTTTAGTTTTCATTAAAGATCGAAACTTTATTATCCGGAATTACTTCCTATGAATTTTATTTGTGATATTAAGTTATGATATTATCCGGAACGAGCTAGATTCCTGCCACGTCCCCAAAATCATGGGGCAAATTACATAGTAGGATCGAACAATTCCATTCTAGACGGTTAGACAGCTGTACCAAGAATATTTACTGTTGTAAATAAAAATATTTCTTATTTAGGGTTCCCCCCATTATATAAGGGAGACCCAAAGCATTTGTAAGACCATCTTTTTACTGAGCAAAGAATATACTCTCTAAATTTTGCCTGTTGTTCATCAGAATTGTTCCTTAGCTTAAATTGTTCTTATTATGATTCTCTTACTTAATTGTTCTAACTGCCCTAAGCCACCTCGAGGTCACCTTCTCGAGGTCACTGTTGTTGACTAATATTGGTTTGATTCAGTTTTGTCTTTCGTTTCTACTTCATATATCTTATTTATTAATTGGTATTGAACTAAATCACATATCTTTAAAACCACAAACCAAGTTTAATTGTTACTCGTATTTTCAAGGTAAACAGTTTGGCGCCCACTGTGGGGCTAAAGATAATAGTGATTATTTCTTTACTGATTCTCGTTACACACGTTGTTTTTAACCTTTTTCTTGTCAAGATTTTTTGATTTTGAGGCTTGAACATGTATAGCACACAAAACACACATGTTCATGACAGTGAGGGTCTTGGAGAAAACTACGGCATAGAGGTCGGTGTACCACCCATAAACCCTCAGGGAGTGTCGTATATAGAACCAGTTGATATCAGTTCGCACAATGCTCTAAACACGGATGTAGGCACAGACCCCGTAGGGAATGCACGCAGGGAAGCCCGACCAGGGGACCAAGGAACGCCAGGAGTAGGAGATGGGGGAGTCAGTGTCCAAGTAATATTAGAGATGCTGCAGGCTCAGCAAATCACCATCGCTCAACTCCAAAGTCAAAATAAAACCCCAAGCGTAGCTGAACATGACAACAATCGATGTGCTAAACAAACACCAGAAAGGTTTAATGAAAACGGCTCGGGGACTGACCCCACGATTCTGAAAATGCTCGAAGAGCTCACTAAGAGGATCGAGTCTGGAGAAAAGAAAATTGAAGACAATGATAAGAAGGTTGAGGCTTATAACTCCCGTGTAGACCAGGTACCCGGGGCACCTCCAGTTTTGAAGGGTCTAGATGCCAAAAAGTTCATACAAAAACCATTCCCTCAGAGCGCCGCTCTGATGCCCATTCCCAAAAAGTTTCGCATGCCTGACATACCAAAATACAATGGAACAACGGACCTTAACGAACATATTATTTCATACACCTGTGGGATAAAAGGAAATGACTTGAATGATGATGAAATCGAGTCAGTGTTGTTGAAAAAGTTTGGGGAAACACTCTCAAAAGGAGCTATGATTTGATATCACAACTTAGCTCCTAACTCTATTGACTCATTCGCTATGTTGGCAGATATCTTCGT
Source organism: Nicotiana attenuata (assembly GCF_001879085.1). Classification (NCBI taxonomy): domain Eukaryota; kingdom Viridiplantae; phylum Streptophyta; class Magnoliopsida; order Solanales; family Solanaceae; genus Nicotiana; species Nicotiana attenuata. Next base: position 27,640 of record NW_017677423.1, read on the forward strand.
TAAAGCCCAAGCCGGGGCCCTAAAGGTGGCAGTGAGGAAATCGGACGTCTTCAAAATTATGCAAAGGAATGACGAAATGCAAAGGGATTTCATGTCCCGGTTTCACATGGAAAGAATAGAATTACCTCCGGCCTTCGATGACTGGGCAGTAAAGGCCTTTATGCAAGGTCTGAATGAAAGGAGTTCGATCGCTTCTCGGCAGTTGAAACAGAACTTGATTGAATATCCAGCTATGACATGGTTGGATGTACACAACCGTTATCAGTCAAAGATCAAGGTCGAGGACGACCAGTTGGGAGCCCCCTCGAGTTCAGTTTATCCTATCAGATTCGCAGCCAAGTCCCCCAGGGACAAAAATCGAGATCAAGATTCAACAAAGAGCGGCATCAGCCATATGCCGATCGAAGGAGAAACGGCCCGAGCCGCAACACTCTTCGTAGTGATCGAAGAAACAATCAAAGTCAAAACTCTCGGGGACTCATGAGCAAAAGCGGATTTGACAAACACTCCAACCCCGCAGAAGCTCCTCGATTATTAGAATACAACTTCAACATCGATGCATTAAGAATTGTCTCCGCTATTGGGGGAATTAAAGACACCGAGTGGCCCAGGCCAATACAGACCGACCCTTATCAAAGAAACCCAAACTTGATGTGCAAGTATCATGGTACACATGGTCATCGGACAGAAGATTGTAGACAACTAAGGGAAGAACTAGCTCGCTTGTTTAACGAGGGTCTCTTTTGAGAAATTCTAAGTGATCGGGGTAAGAATCACTTCAGGGAGAGAGACTCAAAGAAAAATGAGCAAGAAGAACCATAGCATGTAATCCAAATGATCATTGGCGGAGTCGATGTTGCTCAATGTCCTATATTCAAGCGCACCAAAGTATCAATCACAAAAGAGAAACAGACTCGGAGCTATGTGCTCGAGGACACCCTATCATCTGTGATGAGGAAGCAGAGGACGTATCCCAGCCTCACAAAGTCGCCCTGGTAATCTCTATCCTTTTAAATAAAGTTCAAGTTAAACGTGTTTTAGTGGATCCAGGTAGCTCAGTGAACATAATCAGATCGAGGGTCGTGAAACAACTTGGACTGGAAGATCAAATTGTACCTGCATCCCGGGTGCTGAATGGCTTCAATATGGCAAGGAAACAACAAAGGGAGAAATTATCTTGCTAGTAAACGTAGCCGGGACCACATAAGACACCAGGTTCCATGTCATCGAAGGCGACATGAGGTATAACACACTCCTCGGGAGACCAAGGATATATAACATAAGGGCAATGCCTTCGACTCTCCATCAGATGACGAAATTCCCGATAGAGGAAGGAGTGAAAATAGTCCACGGAGAACAGCATGCCGCAAAAGAGATATTTGCAATCGAGGAAGTGGTGCCGATACCGGAACCCTTGACCTCGGAGAAGTCGTGCTCCGAAGGTAAGCAGGTGACTAAGTATCAATCACAGCCCCAAGCCTCGACGGATGCAGAATAATAGGTAACTGAAGGCGAAGAAGGGAACTCCCCAGCTTCTGGAACCTTCGTTGTTCCCGATAAGCTCGATGCTACCAAGTCAACTGCTCAAGAGAAAGGTACACCTGGGAATGGGATTAACCCCCGAACTCAGGAAAAAACTCATTTAGTTTCTTATTGATAATATGGATCGCATTGCTTGGTCCCGTTTAAATATGACAGGGATTTCGCTCGAAGAATAAATAAGTAAAATAACGAAAGCTTATATTGATGATATGACTGGTTAAGTCCCTGTGCTCGGAGGACTATTTTAATTCATTTGTAGGAAACAGTCAACGTTTCGGGGCGATGCGACACGAAGCTCAACCCAAAGAAACATGCCTTCGGAGTTGGCACGGGTAAGTTTCTCGGCTTCATGGTGTCAGATCGGGGCATCAGAATCATCCCCGACCAGGTCGAGGCTTTCGAANAGTGAAAAAGGTTATGTAAAAAGTAGAAAAAGGAGAAAGGTTTGAATTGCAAAAGAAAGAGTGACAATGTATCTCTTTAACCCCTTGAAAGAATTGAAAGAAGTGAAATACTCAAATGAGTCAAAAAGTATGCCATAATGAATCAAAAGAAGTGCTAAAGGGAAGATTGAACCTAAATGAACAAAAACATGTCCTACCTTCACCCAAAAGCCTTCACAATGACTCCTCAAAAGCCCTATATGATCTTGAGTTGATGGAAGCCTACATTAGTGGATACTTACATAAGGGGCAAGCATATGGTACCTAAAGCTAGACTTATGACCTTCTTTGTGAGAGAAATGAGTGAAAAAAATCCATCAACCTTGGGTTGTGTGTCATTACTCTAAAAAGTGAGGTTCGCTTAGGGAGAGTTGAGGATGTGTGAGTTTGGGTTCCACAAAGACCAAGGTATTTGAGAAAAGCGCCTTGATGAAATGAGTCAACCCTTGATGCTCTCGTGTCACATTCGATCCATAGTTCTTAAAAGACTAAAAATGTGTTAATGATGCATTCGTATTGAGGGCAATTGTTAGTCCCAATTGATGCGTCATGAGGCTTCCTTAGGATAAGCTGGAATTACTTGGATGTTTCCTTTTTAGGGGTGGGTCTTCTTTTATTTGCTTGAGGACAAGCAAAGGTTTAAGTTTGGGGGAGTTGATAACTGTGATTTTAACACGTTTTATGCCCATACTTGCCTATGCTTTATGTATGAATTGTCATAAAATAGACCCAGAATGCTTACAAAGTGCGCTTGATTGCAGGTTTGAGCGACAAGATGACAAAAGTCAAAAATCGGCTCGAAACGGAGTGAAACCTGCTCAAGTGTCAAAAATCATTGAAGTAGGGACAAAAGGACCTAGCGCGGACCACACTGATTTGCTGCGCAGCCGCACTAGGAGATTCAGAGAGCATCCATTTCAGGGGTTTCCATGCGCGGTCAGCGCTCTTTTCTACGCGGTCAGCGCTGGTGTCCACGCGGTCGCGCTTCATTGTTGTGCGGTCCGCGCCCATTAGCCT
>NW_017677424.1:0-23574 GCF_001879085.1 Nicotiana attenuata
GGAAATAAACAAGACAAAAGGGACAGAGTTGATGACAAACATAAAGAGATGATTCCTAACAAGAAAACTACAATGTGGAAACCTATCGGATGTGGGTACCGACTCTAATGACCTTGACATGCACCTGTGGCCTATTCTGTTAAGCAAATTTGATGCTCGGCTATTGTCGTACCTTTTTGCCGTGAAATTGGGCTTCGATGCTCCGCCTATCCAATTTGAATCACAATCCTTTTTCGACTTGTAGTGCCCGAAGGGTTTTCACCATCAAGCCTCTCTCATTTTGTTCTTTCTCTCAACTTACAGTCGCCTCATGGTGCCCGTGAAGGTTTTCACCAATAAGACTCTCTCATTTTTATTTCTCTCAGCCTTCATCGCCTTGTTGTATCCGTAAGGGCATTTATCATCAGGACTCTCTCATTCTTCATTTCCTTCGTTTGGACCGGAGTGTTTCCCCTGATATAATTCACCTCTACTCGCTTGACTTGGCATCTCTCGAAGACTGATCAGAAGGTCTTTCTTTGGACCGTAATGTGGGCTTTTGGATAGGGTTAGAAAGAAAGGGTATCAAAGGCTCAAAACAATTCAACATGGGTTCAACATTACAATTTTCGGAATCCGATTTTTCACAAGAACCACAACTTCTGCCCCAGTTTCTTTCTTGGGGACTTTTGGATTTTTATTTTGGTGTGACTGAACCTCAGAGAGAGGCTGCCTACGTACCCTTTCGGGATCAAGTCAAACGTAGTTCAGGTCATAGAACTACTTCGTTGTTGCGATCTTTCCTTTTCTTCCACTTTTCTTTTCTTTCTTTTCATTTCTTTCCTTTTCCTTCTCTTTTCTTTTCTTTTCTTTTTCTTTTCTCTTCTTTTTTCTTTTCTATTATTTTTCTTTTCTTTTCTCTTTTATTTTCTTTTCTTTTCCCCTTTTCACTGTTTTTCTCTTGTTTCTCCACTTTCTTTCCCCGTTTGAGCTTACGAGTTTTATTATTGATTCCGAAAGAGGGGTATGCAAGAAAATAACCGAGGCTCAAAGGGGTAACAAAGGATAAAGTGTTTGGATAGTAGAACAAAATGCCTTCGTCATTCCAGTCTCCAAAACATGCCAAGTACAAACTACACAATTAGACAAACATGGGAAAAACATGCGTAACATCTTTTGATTGCACCAGAATTACTAACCATATCCGCATATTTGCCTTCTACATTTGTCAATTACCTAGCACCATTGGACAACAATCTCGGTACCACGAACGGCCCCTGTAGACTTGGGGTAAACCTGCCTTTGGTTTCAAGCCGATGTGGCATGATGCATTTCCACAGTATTTCTTTATGTTCCGCCTGACCCAGTTTCACACAATTTGGACTCGAAGAGATTTCAAAATCCCTCGACTGTCCTTACATCTTCAACATTGTCTTATTCCCATGTATGGTTGTTCAATATGGATTCTATTTCACTATTGACTGCCTCTTTCCAAAATAATGATTCCGAGGAAGACATAGCTTCTTTAAATGTTTGAGGCTCATTTTCCAATAAGAAAGTCACAAAATCTGGTCCAAATGAAGTAGACGTTCTTTGACGTTTACTACGTCTTGGATCCTCCTGGTTAAGTGTACTTTCTTTTGTTTTTTTCCGAGGTCGTTTAGATCCTTCACCAATCGACTCACAATCCTTTTTGTACGGATATATATTTTCAAAGAATTCAGCATTATTTGATTCTATAACCGTATTATTATGAATGTCGGGATTTTCTGATTTATGAACCAGAAATCGATATGCTTTACTATTAGTCGCATATCCTATGAAAACACAATCAACGATTTTCAGTCCTATTTTTACCCTTTTGGGTTTAGGAACTTGCACTTTTGCCAAACACCCCCACACTTTAAAATAATTCAAGTTGGGCTCCTTCCTTTCCATTTTTCATATGGAATGGATTGTGTTTTGCTATGGGGTACTCGATTTAGTATTTGGCTAGCCGTAAGAACGGCTTCCCCCCACAAGTTCTGTGGCAAACCAGAACTTATCAATAATGTGTTCATCATCTCATTTAATGAACAATTCTTTCTTTCTGCAATCCCATTGGATTGGGGCATGTAAGGGGCCGTTGTTTGATGAATAATTCCATATTCTAAACATATTTGTTCAAAATGAGATTCATATTCACCACCCCTATCACTTCTTATCATTTTGATTTTCTTATTAAGTTGCGTTTCAACTTCATTTTTGTATTGCTTGAATGCGTCTATTGCTTCATCTTTACTGTTAAGTAAGTAAACATAGCAATATCGAGTACTATTGTCAATAAAAGTTATGAAATACTTCTTTCCACCGGGAGATGGTATTGACTTCATGTCACAAATATCTGTGTCAATTAAGTCTAAAGGATTTGAATTCCTTTCAACTGACTTATAAGGATGTTTAACATACTTAGATTCCACACATACTTGACATTTTAATTTTTCACATTCAAACTTAGGCAATATTTCCAAATTAATCATTTTCCGCAAGGTTTTATAATTGACATGACCCAAACGTATATGCTATAATTCATTTGACTCAAGTAAGTAAGACGAAGCTGAAATTTTATTATTATTTTCAACAACCATTACATTCAGCTTGAAAAGGCCCTCAGTGAGATAACCTTTTCCTACAAACATTTTGTTCTTACTTATTACAACCTTATCGGAAACAAAAACACATTTAAAACCATTCTTATCAAGAAGTCCAATAGAGACTAAATTCTTCCTAATCTCGGGAACATGAAGGACGTTGTTCAAAGTCACCACTTTGCCGGAAGTCATTTTTAGAAATATCTTCCCACATCCTTCAATATTGGCATTTGAAGCATTTCCCATAGAAATCGTCTCATCGGGTCCAACAGGAGCATAAGTAGCAAAAGCTTCTTTAACAGCACAAACATGGCGAGTGGCTCCAGAATCAATCCACCACTCTTTAGGATTGCCCACCAAGTTGCATTCGGAAAGCATGACACATAAGTCATCAACATCATCATGCTTTTCAACCATGTTTGCTTGACTCTTCTTCTTGTCTTTCTTCGGAGCACGACACTCCGTAGATTTGTGTCCGGTTTTTTCACAGTTGTAGCAGTTTCCACTGAAACGTTTCTTGCTTGGGTTTTATTTTGGTCCAGAAGCCTTCTTACTCTTTTTGTTCTCTTCAACAATATTTGCTCCCATTATTGTTGAGTTTCCACGGCCTCTCTTTTCAGCAGCTTTGTTGTCCTCTTCGATTCTCAATCGAACAATGAGATCTTCAAGGGACATCTCCTTGCGTTTGTGTTTCAAGTAGTTTTTGAAGTCCTTCCACAAATGAGGCAACTTCTTAATCATCGCTGCTACTTGGAATGCTTCATTGATGACAAGACCTTCAATGAAATTTCTATTAGTAAAAATACTAAGATTACTACTTTCAACATCTGTATTAATTTGATTTATACCTTCAGCAAGGAGATCGTGAATATTCACTTGCAATTCCTGGACTTGGTAATAACAGACTTGCTATCTACCATTTTGTAGTCCAAAAACTTTGCAGCAATGAACTTCTTCAACCCGACATCTTCGGTTTTGTATTTCTTTTCAAGCGCAGTCCACAGTACTTTTGACGTTTCCACGCCACTGTAGACATTATACTAAGCATCCTCCAGCCCACTTAGAATATAATTCTTGCACAAAAAATCTGAATGCTTCCACGCCTCAATCACGAGAAAGCGTTCAGTTTCTGGAGTTTCATCGGGCAGCACTGGAACATCTTCCTTGATGAACTTCTAGAGACTTAGAGTAGTCAAATAGAAGAACATCTTTTGCTGCCAGCGCTTGAAATCAATCCCGGAAAATTTCCAGGTTCCTCCGCCGGTGCCAATGCTGCCGGTGTTGTTCGGCTCATTGAGGCATTGGCAGTCACCGTTGGAACAGCTTGGTTCACATTATCATTAGTCATTTCTGTAAAAGAATGACACAAACGTTAAAATCACGTAGATTTTAATCTCCAATAGAGTAAAAAACCACAAAAGTTTTACTCTCCAAAAAGAGTAAGTACAAATACAGAAGATATATTAAATTCCTTAAGCTTGTTAGTAAAACTATATTTGTAAAATAATTCTGGAAATATAAATGAACATAAACAGAAATGAACATAAATAGAAAACCAATTCGAGCCCACTGAATTCACAGTGTTTTCTTAAGGAATTTAATCCCCTCCTAGTACCCAAGGTTATGGATTATTTCCTCCCAGGATAGAATGAATTACACACTGGTGTAGTGGTACTTCAAACCCCAGTGTTTCAGCGAACACAAAGTTCGGTAGCAAATCACACTTACTGTTGCTTTGTTTGATGCTAAAAGTATGCAGAAGAAGGAGGAGAAACTCAAAAAATCGTAGTGAAATTCTGAGCAGAATAGTGTTGTATTTATAGCCAAAGTTGGGCTGAAATCTGAAGAGGTACAACTCTTCAGAATGGCTGTTTATGCAAAACGGCCACAACATAAATGCATTACATAAATGGCTATTTACTCAACAATAAAGAGGGAAAATAAAGAGGAAAAATTAAAGAGGGTAGTTAATTTTCTGTTACCAAAACAGAAAAACAGATTTGAGGATTTAATATTAATATTTATTTTAATATTAATATTCTGTTATTAAAATAAATATTTAATAACATTTCTGTTAATATTTTACTATTAACAAATAAATTTGGTCCAAAAATTAATCAATCAATCATTTGATCCGAAGCAGAGCCGAGCGACGACGACGGCGCGAGGCTTGCCTTCTTCTCAACTCTTTAAGAGCTAGAAGAAGAGTAATTGCTTATATACCCATAAAAAACATCTTCCTCTTTCTATATGGGACAATGTCATTTTACCAATGAGGAACTTAAAATTTCACTCAAAAATTTCATTTTCCTCCATTTCATATTCACCTCTTTTAAGTATTTAATATATTAAATACATAAAAATCCAACATTGGTGTCTCCAATCATGACGTATATAATGTCATAATAAATTTAAAAGTTAAACAAACAATTAGGCCAAACGATACCTTCTTATCTTGATTATAATAGATATTTTTTTCTCTTCCCGGTAGAAGCCCCTCTTCTTTCTCCTCTTCATCGTCATCATGCTACTCTGCATTTCATCCTCAACCCACCAGTCGTAGCTCGTAAATGTTTCAGTATCCTTACAACTAAAGTAAATATAGGTACTCAAGTTAGAAGTTAATATATTGCCCCAAGCAGAAGATACAAAAAAGAGGCAAGCAGTAAGAGATCTAGAATAAAACCAAACTTTAAAAAAACTAGAATCGGAAGAAAACCATTCAGCTTATTAATTCAGTCAATACATCGGAAAGAACCTTTCTTCTGCCATTTATGTGTAAATGGTCGAAAAAGACCCCCCTTTTTTTTTTTGAACGGAGTTTGCCACGTGGCCCAGCAAAAAACTACCACATCATTAAACAATACCCATCAGTTCTGCCGTTAAACACGATGGTATTTTTTTTATAAGATTAACGTCGTTTGGTGACTCGAAATTTGACATATGAGATTCCAGCATAATGTGTTCGAATTTCATGATGTACTGGAGTTCCAACATAATATGTTGGAAGTTCATACACAGGAGCTCCAATATTCAGCATATTATGCTGGAACTTTTATGTGCTGGAGTTCCAACATGATATGCTTGAAATTTATGCGCAGGAGCTCCATAATCCAGCATATTATGTTGGAACTTTCCGTGTTTCAGCTAAATAGTAATTATTTTTTAATGACTTTATAAAGCTGGATATTTTTCAATTACCAATCCAAAAATTGACTAGTTCGTGCTATTTTTTATTGTAGTAACTCATAAACATTAATCTTAAATTAGCCTATGCAAGCTATCCCTTGAGAAGAAAGAAAAGTTTGCAAATTACTCCCTTTGTTTCATATTAAATGAGGTACTTTCCTTTTTAGTCTGTTCCAAAATAAATGACACATTTCTAAATTTGGAAATAATTCAACTTTAAACTCCTCATTTTACTCATTTTACTCTTAATGAGAAGCTTTTATAACCACACGAAAGTTATGGCCTCACAAAGCTTTACACCTTAAGCTTTTAAGACCACAAATTTCAAAAGTCTTTTTTTTTTCTTAAACTCCGTGCCGAGTCAAACTACCTCATTTAATTTGAAACGGATGGAGTATTAAACAAAAGAGGCATGTACCTCCACAGAATATAAACATTAATCTTAAATTCTTTTTACGACATTAACTTTCTATCTTGATAATTTTATGAAAAAGTTGTAGATCCCTACATTTCATATGTGTCTACCATAACGATTAATCAAATAAGAAAAAAATTTAGTGAAACTTTATTATAGCTATATACTTTCAAATATTCACTACAATTCATCGATATTCTATGGAAATTAACTCAAAAGAGGGAAAGTAGAAGAGAGGAAAAAGTTGATAATATGTATCTTATCAAACTTGCGGATAGGACCTTAACTTGATCCTACAACTGGTCATGGTAGCATTTATTAATTTTCGAATATGACCTTGATGATAGGCTATAATTATGTATTTTAGTCGCTTATTACATTCTTATTTACTGCACTTTAATTGAAATTGAGCTTTAATCGCTAGTGTTTTGAACTAATTGTGTGTTTTATGCCTTGTAGGAGTGATACCGAGCTATGTAGATATTATGGAATGAATTCAAGTGATTTGGGGCTTTGAAGTCTGAGTAAAAGCCCAAGGATTAATCTGGGATCGTGTTCAGGGATCAACGGATGATAGTTGAGAACGAATGAAGAATCGAGTAGGAATATGACCAACTGCCTAGTAAAATACACATAACCTTTTACTCAGAATTCCGTTTGGGCTCCACAATATATTTTTGAAAGCTAATTCAAAGAGATACAACTTTCATGTTTTACAAATTTTCAAATTCCCAACACAACAGGGTGAAAAATGCGAGGCAAGTGCGCGGCCACGCACTAACCGCGCATATGGGGCTGAAAGTGTGAAAAGTGCGCGACCAAGTGCGCGGGCACACTTCCAGGTGTGCGGCCGCACACGTCCTTTCCGAGAAAAGTATCCTTTTTCGCGTAGGAGAAGGTATAATTATTTGGCCCGACCTTACTTGGTATATATACATGAAAAAATGGTATTTTGAGGACTTTTGACACACTTTGACCTAAGGAGACTAAGGAGACCGGGGATTCGACCTAAGGAGGCAAGAACACACTAGGAGCAAGGCGGAGAATTCTTCTACGAGTTTTTCACTTCCTTCTTCCTATTTCCATTATTGGTTATGGATTCTAGTATTGTAGTTATGCATATTATTATGAATAGCTAATTTGTTATCTAGGGGTTTGATGGAACTTATTGGAGGATGATTTTCCTCTTATGTTAATGTATAGTTGCTGTAGCTTTTTCTCTATTTGTTCAACTACGTTTATATTGTGGTTGGTTGAAGAGCTCTCAATCGACTGTGCCTATTTAGTGTGTACTACTCGGGAGAGAGTGCATATTTAGGTAGTTGTTGAACAACATCACTCCTAACGTATATGAGGGATCAATACGGAGGGTTTAAAGGCGGGACTAGGGATAACGAAACCTTCGTGCGATCCGAGTGAGCCATACTTAATGCCAGCTAGCGTAATTCGGGAGAATATGTCTAGTAAATTGTGGTAGTTACTCGGGAGAGAATTACGACACTCAGAGCGCTCATGATCGGTAGAGAAGACTTAGACAAATTTATAGAAAACGTAGCGGAAAGGATTCCGATAATAGGGGAAATCATAACTCTAGACCTCCTTAATCTTGTCTCTAACCCTTAGTATCTTTAGTTGTTAATTTACTATTTTAATTTGTTAATTAATTAGTTAAACACAAGAATATTAATATCTATAAGTTAGGAACTGTTCAAGCTTGTCTTCTTGGTGATAGTGAACAGCTGTAGCTAAGCCTTAGTTCTCTGTGGGATTCGACTCCGGACTTGCAAACCGGATTATATTTGCAGCGACCGCTTAGTCCTTTTTATAAGGCATAGTTGGGCGTGATCAGACCTTTAACTTGGTAACAAAACCTGGAAAAACAAACAAACTCATACATGAAACTTTAGCATACCGATCGTAACAATCTCATCGGCCCAAGGGATTCACGATCTCAGAGAAAATGGCGACGTTCTTTATTCTTTTTGACATGGATGCGCCACTACTTGCCAACTTTCTTTCAACTTCACCGGAACCTAAAAAAACCTCATCTTCATCGCTCGACATATTGGCATCACCATTAGTAATCAGGCAAAAAGATGGGCTGGGCGGGTATATGTACCCTTCCAACTCATGACCTCTATTATCTGCAGCCTCTTGAAGTTGTAATGCAAATTCTAGAGTCCTTACAACATCACCTATTGACGGCCTTTGGACCTCTTGATCCCTCAAGCAACGGTATGCCAATTCTGCAAACTTACTTAAACATTCTGGGGCAATTTGACCTTTCAAGTTAGGATCAATGATTTGTTCAAGATTCCTTTTTCTCCAGCACCTGCAAGCCCACTCTGCCAAATTCACTTGGCCTTTTGGCAAGTTAGGAATCATTGCTGGCCTAGCGCACAACACTTCAAACAGAACCACCCCAAAAGAATACACATATGATTTTTCTGTCAATTGCTGTCGCTTGTAGTATTCAGGGTCTACGTACCCAAAACTTCCTTTCACAGCCGTGCTAACATGAGTAATATCTGTCCCACCAAGTGGACCTACTTTGGACAATCCAAAATCTGATACCTTGGCCAACCATTTATCGTCCAATAAGATGTTAGTTGACTTGACATCTCGGTGGATGATCGTGTTGTTGGTACCTGTAGCAGCAAAATCAACTCATTTTTCAAGTAATCCACTCAAATGTAAATGTATTGGGTTATGATTTGACCCAATTAATTAGGTAAATTCGAAATGACTCATCAAACTATTGGATTACAACATATCAATTAGTGTAACGCAACAGGTCAAAATGCAACTCAAACATACAAAACCCATTTTGGAGATCTAGAGTTACGATTATGTAAATTTGGAAAAATTATCTAATAATTTAAGAAAAATAAATTAGCTTTCATATTTTAAGAAAACAAAACAAAAAGGGAGATTGAGTCATGTTGTGTGAACTGACATTGAGCCATTAACCTGTTATTTGACCTATTGTGACCCAAGCCAACAGATATTGAACGGGCTGGATCATGACCTGTTTTGCAAATATAACCTATTTGACTCATCTGGATTTAACAACTTACCCGAATGGAGGTAATACAATCCTTTTGCTGCACCAATGCAATGTCAAGGCGTTTCTTCCACGGAAGAGGAACATTATCTGTATTGTACAAGTGATCATGGAGGGTTCCATGAGCCATGTAATCATAAACCAATATCTCATTGTTATCATCACAATAACCAATTAAGGACACCAGATGTCGATGCCTTAGCTTCGATGATAGCATCTCAATCTCTGCCTGGAATTCGCGAACCGCTTGCCTTGATGAAGGATTCAATCTCTTCACTGCAACTATGGTTGTACCATTATTGAGGTATCCTTTATAAACATTACCAAAGCCTCCATACCCAATCACAAAATTGTCATCAAAATTGTCTGTTGCATTTTTTATCTCTTTTAGTAAAAAATGTCGGCACAGATCGGATAATAAGCCTGAGCCGCCAGTATTTTGCATGCACTTCGATGACTTGGGAACACTTGTACCAGATTCTTTTTCCCCATTCCATCGCCGGAAAATTAAGAGACCCAGAATTGAGAAAACAGAAATCCGCAAATCACACCTGCGATGATAGCTACGATGATATGCGATGATTTTTTCTTTTTGTTGATTGGTGGTGAATTGATCAGAACTTGTAAGTGCAATTCAAGATTTGGCACGGCCAAATTTCCAATTTTGTCATTCAATTTGAAAATTTCTAAGCCATTTAAGATTGCATTAGCATACATAGTTTTTGTTTTCATGTTAGGGCGCAATTCAAGCAACACATCTTCCTTGCTTCCCCCGCCATCTGTGTCTCTCACGTACACCACGTAGTCTCTGTAAACCGGGACTCTAGAGCCGCCTCTCCAATGTATCACATCAGCCATTTTCTCTGCCGTTTGGTTTCCAATGGATATTGATAACTATGGATTTTAGCCTATCTTATGCTCTCTTTTGCTTGGGTTTTGGATAAAAAATGTGTAAAAGTATTCCCGAAAGCTGACTTATTGTGCTTGTGTGCAGAGTTTGGTCAAAATGAGGCAAGAAAGCCAAAATCAACTCATGAAGGAGTTAAAATTGCACAAGTCCAAAACTGAGATAAAAGCGCTGACCGCGAAGGAAAAGAGCGGCCGCGAAAGATCCATCGCTGAGGCGGCTACTATTACGTGGTCCGCGGAATTGAGGTTCAGAGAAGGTATTTTGGGTGCAACAGAGACCGCTGGGCGCGAATAGAAAGTGCGGCCGCGGAATACCTGACGCGGTTGCGGTAGAAATTCCACTGAGAGCGGCGAATCAAGGTCCAGAGACCCTGCAAAGTGAGCCTATCTGAGAAGCGTGGTCTGCGTCCAATTGCACGGCCGCGGTTGAGGCCAACGCTGAGGCGATATCTTTTACTCTGTCCGCGAAGTCAAGTTCAGAACCAAGCACAAAAGTGAAGAAACGCGGTCCGCACTTGTTTTGCGCGACCGCGGAAATCCTTACGCTGTGGCGCTTATTATTTCGCTGACGGCGGAACCTCCGTAGGGGTATTTTTATCCAGAAGTTTCATGTGTGTATAAATAGTTCTTTTTCACATTTTTAGGTCATCTTTTGTTGGGAGGAGCTCGTGAACAGCCGTATTTTACAACTTAGAGTAATTTTAGAGCATCTTTAGCTATTAATCTTAGATTTTATTCTTGTAATTAACTTTTATGGCTTATATTTCATCTCCATCTTTGATTTCTACCTTGATTATGAGTGGCTAAACCCATTAGCTAGGGTTGTGACCCAACCCTAGTGTGGGTATTTAATGGGTATTCTATTTTAGGGCTTAATTATTTATGGGTTAATGATATTTAGCTTGATGATTGCAAACACTGATTCGTGCCTTTATGACTTAGACTCTTCTTGAGAAAGAGAGACTAAGTCTAGGAAATTTAGGCTAAAAAGTAATTGGGGTGCATTCAAGAATTGATAGCCCCAATTAAAGGGTTAAACCTAGAGATAGTAATACCTGACTTGAGCCAATTTTGCTTGCATTATTTGAATACCCAATTGGGCTTGAGAAAGCCAATTAGGGCAAAGTCACTCAAACTACTGAGAGGTATTAAGTGAGTAACTATGTGTAAAGGTTATATCATGATCCCAATTATAACAAGTTTGTCCTAAATTTTAGACCCCATTAGATACTCGCCTAGGTGTAAGTCACTGCCCTAGTGCCTTTTATTAATTGAGAAAAACCCTACAATAACATTGTACTTAGATTATTTTCATCATTCAGTAGCATTAAAAGTAGAATAGAAACATAACAAATCATAGCTAGATTGGATAGAAACCCAACTCCCAACCAATATTAGCTCCTTGTGGATATCGATCCTGACCTTTCAGGTAAAAGCTGCATCGACCTCTCTTTGCCATTTTATAGTGGTATAGGGTTGGAGCCGATCACTTTTTGGCGCCGGTGCCGGGGAGCTAAACGGTTTTGGCTATCTATCTGACTAGTTTTGTGTCTTGTTTTTCTTTCCTTCTGTTTCACTAACTTGTGTGAGTTAATCAATTCAGGTACAACATGGCAAATAATGATCCTATTGGAAATGTTATTCCGGGGGAGGAGGTAGATGATAATGGTGAATATTAGGTGCCTTTAGTACCTCAAGCTCAAAGAAGAGGCCTCCAGGCCAATGACAACATTCCAGACCCTCCTCCAGCTCCTCCACGAGTTGCTCCTCGGGTGCTTCCAAATGAAGGTTATGCAAGTGCAATTGTCCCACCCCGGATCCGGGCGGGCAATTTGCAGATTACAAATGTTATGTTGACTTTATTGGAGCAAAGATGGTACTTCACAAGCGCTCCCCATCAGAATGCGTATAAACATCTCAAGGGCTTTGTGGATACCTATTATGGAAGCAAACAGAATAATGTGTCGGAGGATGCATTGAGATTGAGATTGTTCCCTTTTTCACTTAGAGGGAAAGCTTTGGACTGGCTCGAAAGACTTCCCAACCATTCCATCACTACATGGGATGAGTTGGCCAACAAATTTATAGCCAAGTTTTTCTCGCCGGGGCATATGACGACATTGAGAGATGAGATCCTGGTCTTCAAATAGGAACCTAATGAACCACTTCATGAGAATTGGGAAAGGTATCGGACGATGGTGAAAGAATGTCCGAACAATGACATGACCGAAGCAATGATCCATCAAACATTCTACTATGGCATCAGCACTACCAAATAGTGTGTCGTGAACCAGCTAGCAGGGGGAAATTTTATGAACACACCTTATGCTGAGGCGTGTGAGATACTGGATGAGATGGCAGATACTTCCCCGGCGTGGCAAAGTCGATCTAATGTGCCACAAGGTGATCCCACTGTCATTCACTTGCACAAAGAGCTCCATGACCACGGCCAAGCAATAGCAGAGTTGACTACAACAATGAACTAGCTGGCAAAGGCTCAATTTAGCAAGTTCAAGCGCCAAGACAAGTGAACGCCATGGAAGGGGTAAATATGTTGGTCAATAAGAGGCGACAAATAGGTCAACAAAGTCAAGGAAATCCGGATCAATATGAGCAGGGTAGTAGTGGTTTCAACCAAGATGGTGGGTATGATGATCAAAGTGAAGAAGTTCAGTATGTGAACAATTACCAAGGACAACGGGGCAATGCTCCGAATCAACAACAACAGTGGAAATCCCAAGGAAATTGGGGGAATCAAAACCAACAGGGAAATTGGAACAATGGTAACAACAACAACCAAAACAACTAGGGGAACAACAATCAGAATTGGGGCAACCAGGGCAACTGCGGAGGAAACAACAACCAAGGGGGTTGGAATAACGGTAATCAAGGGAATCGGGGGTCGGGCTTTCAAAGGCCTTCGATGTATCAATAACCAAACAACCTGCCTCCATTTCCGTCTCAAGGTCCTAGCTCGTCAAACAATGAGATGGGAAGGATTGAGATGATGTTTGAGCAAATGATGAAGAAGAACGCCGACTCTGATGCCCAGTTGGCATCCCATAATACTTCTATCCAAAACTTGGAGGTTCAACTTGGCCAGATTTTGCAATCTTTGAACACTCGCCCTAAGGGGGCTCTACCTAGTGATACGGTAGTAAACCCGAAGGGCGGGAACAATATCGGGCATGCAATGGCGGTGATCACAAGGAGCAGTAGAGGTGGTGAAGTAAATACCTCCAAGCAAAAGGAAGTTGTGAGTGATGAGGTTGAAGTGCAAAATGATGATGTTCCAGTAGTTGATGAGCAAGTGAGTGAAGAGAATTTGAATGCTGAAGTGAGAATTGATATTCATGATAATGAGGTGGAGACTCAAAATGATGTGAACCCGTCTAGGGAAACGTGATAGACATGCCGAAAACGGTACTGCCCAAGGATAAGGCTCCCTTGCCAAGGCCTACTCCACCTTATCCTCAAAGACTTGCGAAGCAGAAGAATGAAAACCAATTCAAGAAGTTTATTGAGATGATGAAAAGCTTGTCGATCAATGTACCCTTAGTGGAAGCTCTTGAGCAAATGCCGGGATATGCCAAGTTTATGAAAGACTTGGTGACTAAGAAGAGATCTATGGCTTGTGAGACCATCAAAATAACTCATCAAGTGAGTGCAATTGTGCACTCGATGGCTCCAAAGCTTGAAGATCCCGGAGCATTCACCATTCCACGTACCATTGGGAGTGCGGATTTTGCGCCTTGTGTGATTTGGGAGCAAGTATAAATTTGATGCCTTACTTCGTATTCAAAACTTTGGGTATTGGTCAACCGAGAGCTACTTCAATGAGATTGCAAATGGCGGATAGAACAATGAAGAGGCCTCTTGGTATTATTGATGATGTTCTTATCCGCGTTGACAAGTTTATTTTGCCTACGGATTTTGTGATTCTCGACCGCGAAGTCGACTACGAGGTGCCGATAATATTAGGAAGGCCTTTCCTAGCAACAGGGAAGGCATTGGTTGATGTGGAAGCAGGGGAGCTCATCTTCCGGGTGGGTGACGAATAAGTTG
The DNA here is from genome assembly GCF_001879085.1 of Nicotiana attenuata. NCBI lineage: Eukaryota > Viridiplantae > Streptophyta > Magnoliopsida > Solanales > Solanaceae > Nicotiana > Nicotiana attenuata. The sequence continues at coordinate 14,252 of NW_017677424.1, forward strand.
TCTTCCACGTGTGCAAATCAATGAGGCAGCCGAATAGTACTGAAGTTTGCTCTTTTGTGGATCTTGTGACGGAGGTGATAGTTGATGACACGTGTGCCATGATAATGTGGAGGATCCTTTGGAAGTTGTATTCTTTAACCATGATGTGATTGAGGATGAAGGCTTGGTAGAGTATGTCAATGCTTTGCGCGGAATGGGTTCTTACTCCTATGAGCCCCGTAAACTTTCCTTGGATCTTGAGAACAGAATGACTCCACCAACAAAGCCCTCAATCGAGGAACCTCCCGTATTGGAGTTGAAGCCTTTGCCTTCACACCTCAGTATGAATTCTTGGGCCCTAGTTCAACTTTACATGTTATTCTTTTTTCTTGCTTAACTAACATGCAGGTAGATGCCACCCTGGAGGTGCTCCAAAGAAGGAAGAAGGCAATTGGATGGACTCTAGTTGATATTCGGGGAATAAGCTCTGCCTTTTGCATGCACAAGATTATACTTGAGGATGATGCCAAACCCTCCGTGGAACATCAAAGGAGGTTGAACGAGGCTATGCAAGAGGTTGTCAAGAAGGAGGTGATCAAGTGGCTAGATGCAGGGGTTGTGTACCCCATCTCGGATAGTTCTTGGACTTTACCGCTACAATGTGTGCCGAAGAAGGGTGGTATGACTGTGGTCACAAATGAGCAAAATGAGTTGATCCCCACTAGGACTGTCACCGGATGGAGGGTATGCATGGACTACCGAAAGCTGAACAAAGTGACCCATAAAGATCATTTTCTATTGCCCTTTTTGGACCAAATGTTGGATAGACTTGCTGGGCGTGCCTACTACTGCTTTTTGGATGGGTACTCAGGTTACAACCAGATTTTGATTGCACCGGAGGACCAAGAGAAAACCACCTTCACATGCCTGTACGGGACCTTTGCATTTTCACGGATGCCATTTGGTTTGTGTAATGCACCGGCGACCTTCCAGCGGTGTATGATGGCTATCTTTACGGACATGGTGGAGGACTTCTTGGAAGTATTCATGGATGATTTTAGTGTTGTGCTTCTTGGAAGTATTCATGGATGATTTTAGTGTTGTGGGTGACTCCTTTGAAGAATGCTTGAAGAATCTTGACAAGGTGTTAGCTCGATGTGAAGAGACAAATCCAGTGCTTAACTGGGGAAAATGCCACTTTATGGTCAAGGAGGGCATTGTCCTCGACCATAATTTCTCAAAGAACGGTATTGAGGTGGACAAGGCAAAGATTTAAGTGATTTCAAAACTTCCTCCTCCTACTTCCGTCAAGGGGGTTAGGAGCTTTCTTGGGATGCGGGTTTCTACCTAAGGTTCATCAAGGACTTTTCAAAGATAGTGAATCCTTTGTGCAAATTGTTGGAAAAGGATGCGAAGTTTATGTTTAATGATGAATGCATGAAAGCTTTTGAACTTCTCAAGTACAAACTGACAACCACTCCCATTATTACCGCACCTAATTAGAGCTTACCCTTCGAGCTTATGTGCGACGCAAATGATGTTGCGGTAGGAGCGGTCTTGGGGAAAAGGGTGAACAAGATGTTTCACCCGGTGTATTATGCAAGCAAAACTATGAATGATTCCTAGGTTAATTGCACGGTGACAGAAAAAGATTTGCTAGCCATAGTGTTTGCCATGGAAAAGTTTAGGCCTTATCTCATGGGTGCCAAGGTGATTATTCATACTGATCACGCGGCCCTCCGTTACTTGATGAGAAAGAAGGATTCTAAGACTCGGTTGATGATATGGTTTCTATTGCTTCAAGAGTTTGACCTTGAAATTGTTGATCGAAAAGGGTGTAAAAACCAAGTGGCGGACCACTTGTCCCGCTTGAAAAAGGAGGGGAGGCCCCATGATGGGCTCGAAATTAATGATTCATTTTGGATGAGCAACTCCTCTCTGTATCTTTGAATAATATGCCTTGGTTTGCCGATGTTGCTAATTTTCTTGTTACCGGCATTGTCCCGTGTGAGCTCTCTTCTAACCAAAGGAAAAAGCTTAAACAGGATAGCTTGGATTACTACTGTGACGAGTCTTACCTGTTCAAGATTTGTAATGATGGTGTGATCCGGAGATGTGTTCCAGAAGAGGAGCAAATGAGTATTCTTGATGCTTGCCATTCCTCGCCCTACGGTGGTCATCATGGTGGGGCGAGAACTGCTTCAAAGGTGCTCAGCTGTGGTTTTTATTGGCCTACATTGTATAGAGATGCTAGTGAGCTTGTGAAGAGATGTGATGAGTGTCAGAGAGCTGGTGGAATTTCAAAGAAGGATGAAATGCCTCTCACCACTATTCTTGAGGTTGACATATTTAACGTGTGGGGCATTGACTACATGGGACCTTTTGTGAGTTCATGTGGTAACACGTACATTCTGGTTGCTGTTGATTATGTTTCCAAGTGGGTTGAAGCGGTGGCTTTGCCCAACAATGAGGCACATAGTGTAGTGGCTTTCTTGAAGAAAAATATTTTTACAAGGTTTGGCACTCCTAAGGCGATCATCAGTGATGGGGGTTCTCATTTTTGCAACAAGGCCTTCGATACTTTACTTTCCAAGTATGGTGTCAATCACAAGGAATCAACTCCTTATCATCCTCAAGCTGTTGGACAAGTTGAGGTCTCCAACAGGGAAATAAAGAGCATATTGTCAAAAATTGTCAATGCAAATAGGACTGATTGGTCAAGGAAACTGGATGATGCTTTGTGGGCTTATAGAATTGCTTACAAGACTCCAATTGGTATGTCTCCGTACCGGTTGGTATTTGAGAAAGCTTGCCATCTTCTGGTTGAGTTAGAAAATAAGGCCATGTGGGCGCTGAAGAAGTTAAATCTTGAGTGGGATGTTGCAGCAAATCTTCGGGTAGAGAAACTTAGTGAACTTGATGAGTTTAGATTCGATGCCTATTCTAGCTCGTCCTTGTATAAGGACAAGATGAAGTACTTACATGACAAGTATGTCCGGAGCAAGGAATTCAAGGAAGGTGATTTGGTTCTTCTATTCAACTCTCGGTTACGACTGTTTCTGGGAAAGCTCAAGTCAAAATGGAGTGGCCCTTTTGAAGTGGTGCATGTAACTCAGGTTTGGTGCTCTTGATCTGAAAAACAAAAATCGTGAAATCTTCCGAGTTAATGGGCACCGAGTGAAACACTATCTTGGCAAGTTTGATGACAACCACGTGGTGGCAATGATCTATCTCAAGTGATTGATGGTAACCTGCGTCGTGCCGCGACGTTAAATCAGGCGCTTCTTGGGAGGCAACCCATGTGTTTTTCTTTCTTTTTGATTTTCTTCTTAGTGTAGGCTTTGATTTGGACTAACTGGTTGTGAAGTTTGTGTAGGAATTTTTGATGCAGTGCAGGACTAATACTGGAAAATTTGGCTAAGTATGCAAGTGAACTGCTGGCCATGCTTAATATTCCGCGGTCAGCGAAAGCTTTTCGTGGGGGTGTGATTTGGTAGCGCACGCAGACTTGGAAAGTCTTATTCCGCGGCGGCGCCCTTTTTTTCGCTCTCAGCGCTAGTGTTGAACTTGAAACTCTTCAGAACGGCCAAAAGCGCGGACCGGAGTGGAATTCCTCGGCCGCGGCAGGTAGGTCGGTGTGGGCCCTCAGGTTTTTGGTATAAATAGGAGGGCCCTCCTCCTTTTACCCTTTTCGCACTGTGCACTCTCAAAAGAATTAGTTACTGTTCATATTCCTCTACTTTGAGCCCAATATCATAGATTTAATCTGAAGTTAGTTTCCACCACACATCACATAACTGGTATGTTCAAGTCATAGCATTGTTTTAATATTTTTGGTTTTCTTTTCTTTTCTTTTAGTTTTAACTTCTTCTTTTTAATTAGGGTTTGATTAATCACCATAATATAGGCATTGTTGTTAAAAATTCATGTGGGTAACTGTCTTGCATGCCTAGTAGGGGTTAGTGGTGTTCATGATTCCTATAAAGATTAAAAAATTGAAAACCCTAATTCGGTGGCCGCGGTTGAAATTACGCGGTCCGCGTTTATACAATGTTCTTGCGTAACAATTGTCATTTTCCGTGGTCAGCGGTGGAAAATCCGCTGTCAGCGGTCTCTTTTATGCAACTGCGATTCTTTTTACACGGGCCGCGGATTTAAGTTCAGAATCCTGCTAAATTGGGTTCGAGGATGCGTTTGTTTTCAGAACATTGTCAACTTTTCCTCTGCCTTGCTTTAATGATTCTTTTAACAACAACACTAATGAGCTTTCAATGATTGTGTATGCAGAAAATGGTGAAATCTAGAGGCGTGAGTGATTGACAAAAAGGGAAAGCAGAGTCCTCCCGAGGAAGGGGACGAGGAAGGGTCAAGTTACCCCTAGCAGTACAACAATCCATTGAAAAAATGCGAAAGGCCATCAAAGCTGCGAACAGAGCCGCACCCCATTCTGAAGGAAGTGAATATGTCCCTTCCCGAGAAGTCTCGGAAGGAGACTCAGTGCCGACCCACGTTCCTACAGACTTTCCAGAGAGATTTCAGTTGAGAGATGAACCTACACCCCCTGTTTCTTCTGAGTCGTCTGATGGCTCAGAGGAGAGTAGTGAGTCTTCAGCATCAGCTTCTCCACCTGCCACACCTTTGGCCCCACCACTGAACCCTATTGATGTATGTGAGCACGTGATTTTTGCCCGACCCAAAATACTCCTACAGAATCACGCAATAGGTTTTTGTAGGTCATTTTAATTTTTTTAGAATTTTCAGGAATATTTGTTCAAATGTCTGCATTTTAGTTGCATTTTTTGCATATATTAAAGGCATAGAAAATACCCCAAAATATCAAAATTTCATGCATTGCATATTAGGTTTGTGTTCGTATTTTTAGGATTAATTGTTATTAAAATGAAAATCACAAATATTGTTCATGTTAGCTTTTAATAATAGACTGGTAATTTCCTCTTCATTAATTTAGGTTTGACTAATTTTGTAGTTATTATAAATAGATAATTAGTTTGATTTTACATATTAGATTAATTTAGGATTTTATATAGGGTTTTAGTTAGTTAAAGAAAAAGAAAAAAAGAAAAAAAAAGAGAAAGGAAAATAGGAAGAATATATGTTTGGTCTTGCTTCTTTAAAATTGGGTCAATCCCTAAAAATTGGCCCAATTAATGTTAAATCCCTTCCAAACTCCAGGCCCAGACCCACTCTATACCCGGTCCAAATCCAACCTGACCCACTAATAAGTGAAACGGCGTCGTTTCAGGGTGTTTGATCCCAGCCGTTGGATCTCCTCGATCTAACGGCTCGCAAGTTGGCACCCACAACCCTTAAATATGTCCGAACGGACCCCCCAAACCCTAAACACCCCAGTTCATTCCCTCTCTCAAACTCTCTCAAATAAGAAACCCTAGCCGCCCCTTTAACCCCCCGCCATCTCCGTCGTATTCTGCCACCGGAAATCGCCCCACGGCGGCGACCCGTCACCAAATAACCCCAAATTAACAACCCATACTCCTTACACTAGCCTAATCACCATCCTACCATTAATCTCACAAAAATCTCAACCGATTCCCCTCAATTTCAAATCTAGAATCCAGAAACCTAACTTCTTTCCCCTTTTCTGATTTTTGGGCTTTTTCAACTCGATTTGGCCCAAAGCTTACGTTGATAGATTGCTCTCAACAAGAGCAAGCGATTGACATTAGTTTTGAGTCACTCCGAGGTCATCCGATTTTGATTGATTCACCAGACTCCGACCAGCCTCGTGGGACTTCGTTTTAGGTTTAATTTCCTTCCTCTTAGTACTTTCCATGCAAATTGTTGCTGTTCCATTTTTATTTGTTTATGTTCTTTCATTTTTCTTAAATTTTAACACTAGTCTGTGATTAATCCTTTGTTTTAATTTTTAGTGTGTTTGGTTTGATTGTTAATCGCTTATTTATTAGTTAATTTTAGGTGTTTAAGAAAATCGAATCAATTTTCTTTATTAAGTCAGTAATTCGGCTAGGGTTTTCTTGTTTTTAGGGTAATTGTTTGTTACCATGTTTGTTTGTTCTGATGCTGGTCTTCATTGTGTGATTAGGAAGGTTTGAATGCTTATTAGAAAAAGGGGGGGGGGGGGGGAGTTTATTGGTAACAAATAAAACTTTAAGGGGTTCAATTAGGAAGTAAAAAGGGAAGAAGCTTCTAGACTTGGACAACTGTCCATTTCTAGTCTTCAAAAGATGCTGAAACCAATTAGGGGCGGCTAGCTGGCCAATTCTGTAAAAAGATGCTTTTTAGGGTTATTTTGAGGAAATAATTCCCTTATCTTTTGGAGCACATGGGTTTTTCTCATCTTCGATATATGCAGAACTCCCCCCTCACTGGATACACGAAAAAACAGGCCCTAAAAAAGATCTCAAAAAATCCAGCTCAACTCTCTACTTCCTGACTCTTTAAAAAGTTTGGGAAAACATTTTTTTTTGATTTTCTGGGTTCTTTAGTTGAGCTATGATTTGATAATGAAGCTGGTTTGATTGTTACTGTTATTCCTTGCTGCTGAGTCCATCACTCCTTGTTGATTTCTAAACACATTTTCTTGTTTTGCTTGCTGTATCCAGGTACCACCTTGAAACCTTGAGCTGCAAATTGAATGTGAAGATATGAGTGTTTTGAGACTAATACAACTATGTCACTTTCAGTAGTTAGCTCTTATGTTTTGTTAACTCATGTAATTCTTTCCCTGGTTAGTTAACATCATGTGTTGTCTTTTACTAGTAGATGAAGATTTGTGTTTGATACATAAGTTTCATGTGACGAATGCATCTTTGGTCTTTATGTTATAATTTCATCAATTGTAAAGTGCTGAATTTGGTCCTACTCGAATCTGTATGATGACTGAATCCCTCAGTTTTTTTGTGGCAAGTAGTTGAAGATACCAGCTGAAATCTCTTTGAGCTTTTACCTGAGTGGGCATCAGAACACAGTCATTTTGTTGGGAATGGATAAGGGATTGGGCAAGTTTTCCTTGTCAATATATTAATGTTCTCTTAATATGCTTGAAATCCAGGTGGACTAAGTCTAATTTGCTTGATTACCATCATGCTTAATGGTAATCAAGGCACTGGAGTGTGGTTTTGCAAAGTTTTCTTTTATTGTTAAATTTCCAGATCTGTACTACTGCTTGTAGATGCTTTAATTGAGTCAAATATTGTAAAAGGACCCAACAAGGGAGCCATGCGGTCCGTCTAGTTTGGATTTTTGGGTTTCATCTATTGGAATCCACCTGGCCCATTAGTCTTGGCCCAGATGAGGCAGCTGGATTTGAACCAGGCTCAATGTGCTTTGCTTCTGTTTTTCTTTCACTTTTTGGGCTCAATTTCGGCCCCAGTATCTTCAACACATTTTCTTAAATTTTTGTTGATATAATAAAATGGATTACTATATTGAAAGCTTGTCTTTGAAATTTGGGCCTGGTACTGCCCTAATCGAATCTGCCAGATTAGACCAGGCCTGTTTTTCCCCTTTTGTCTTCACTTTTGGGCTCCATTTCGAGCCCAGTGCCTACCAGCCATGTTTTCTCTTAAGGACTCATGTAGATAATAAATTGGGCCTACTGCTGGCCCAGTTCTTCTCAAATAATTAAGGGCCTAGTTCATCTTCCAATGCAAACTTACAATTAGTGGCCCTTTATAACTCCAAACTTAGTTTAAACATGAATATTCGTAGCTTGTTTAGGCACGTCGAATATATCATCGTGGTTGTGTACACGTTCGCCGTGACATAATTACGATCTTAAAAGCAAAATCGGGGTATGTGTTCGCGCAACTTCGACTAAACTTTCTTAATAATAAAGCGTTATTAATTATGGACACGTACGCGTGACATGATTTTTGACGCGCCAAACAAAATGGGTACACGTATGCGTGACCTGTTTTAAGATAATTTCCTAATTAAAAGAGGTAAATACATATAAGTTCTAAAACATGTAATTAAACAATTAAGCCAAGTATGATAAAAGCGACCGTGCTAAAACCACGGAACCCGGAAATGCCTAACACCTTCTCCCGGGTTAACAAAGTTCCTTACTCGGATTTCTGTGTTTCGCGGACTGTAAAACAGAGTTAGACTTCCTCGATTCATGATTTTAAACCGGTGACTTGGGACACCATAAATTATCCCAATTGGCGACTCTGAATAAAATAAGTAATCCCGTTTTGATTATTGTCACTTTAATTGGAAAAACCCTTATCCCCCTTTCGGGTAAAAAAGGAGGTGTGACAGCTCTGGCGACTCTGCTGGGTAACGAACCCAGAATCTCTGATTCAGGGTTCAAGAATTCAAGCTTTTTAATATGATTTTACTTGGCTTTATTTATTGTTAATATTACTGTATTTTGTGAACCTAATGTGCTAATTGTTGTTTATTTACCATTTCGATATTGTTTGAATTTTATTAAGATGCCTTCTTATGCCACCCTTCTGAGTCTTCTAAAATATGGTGCACACGTACGCGTGGCCCACTTTCTGTTAGAAGTCATACCGATTAGAACGGGGCTTGGGTCAGCAACAAGGTCGGGTAGACTTTCGTGCTCCCGATACGTTGCCCCTACCTCGGCTCGAGCTGTCCGCTCAGGTAAGCCAGGTCTAGAGCACAACCCCAGGTTTAAATCTAGAATAACATAACCTCATGCCGGATCCCTAGTAGGAACGTTTGTTTGCATCACGTGCATTTGACTTAGGGGACTCAACACAGGGGTCGGGTCCGTCTAGGACAGGTGTACCCAAAATAACAGACCATCCTGATGCATCTTACGTGCCATGTGAACATTTATTTATTTCGGCCTGCATGCTGACCGGCTAGGAAAATAAAATCTGGAGAAAAACCAAGAGTGATGTAGGAAGGAAATAAAACCCGATTCTTAAAACCCCGGTATTTGAAAATGTCCCAAAACTCTGCCGAATTTTTTTCAAAAAGGGTTTGAAAAAAAGAAGAAAAGAAAAAGAAAAAAAAGAGTCATTTCAAAACGGGTCATTCATGTTTTTTTAATTATGTCAAAACTGACCGAACTACGCAGGTCTGATTCTCACCGGATGTGGGTTACGTAGGCAACATACATAGGGTTCGGCCTCTTTTTTTGCAAAAGTAACCAAATAAAATGAAGTGTAGTTAGCGCTCTGGTCAAAAGAATAAGCCGACCCAGCTTCGGTTGTGTTTTAAGGTTCTTGCCGAGATAGCCTTAGAATATTGTCACGACCCAATTCCCATACCCGGTCGTGATGGCGCCTCTCGTGAAGACAAGGCCAGCCAACTAACCCAAATCCTTTCACTAACAATTATTAAACATAAATGAATAGAAGATA
>NW_017677424.1:23579-30635 GCF_001879085.1 Nicotiana attenuata
TCCTCTACAACCCTCGCATTTATCCCCACATCAACTGAGTCCACTCTCTTAAGCGACCCGAATTTTTTAATTTCAACACATACCCTTCAATTACACATGAGATCTTCTAACATACACGTAAGGACCATACCACTCAAGAACACTCTGCAGGAGATGACCCCTGCTTCGCCTCAATTTAGTACTTCAGCATACCTTTCACCATCATATACGTTACTCAGTCATTAGTCTTCCTGAGTCCGAACTCATACCGCCGCATGCACTGCACTTCACTTCCCAACTAGGAGGTACGACAATGTTCTTCACGCGCCCTTAATTCGGGCTACACATCAAATCACAATAGGAATCGAACACTTAACAGTTCATCTATTATCCAACAGACCTCTTCGTCACTACCAAGTCATATAATTACATCTCGCAGTACTAACATACTCATCACATGAATACCAAACCGCCATTCCGGTTAATAGGGGCAATACTGAACATATAAGTTCAAAACACTTGCTCACACAATCAGCACCTCGGTGCTCAAGCCATAGGCAAGGATCCGGCCTCAAGTCCTCCAGACCGGCCCAACATACTCACGAAGAATACATCTCGCCCCTCGATCGGGGAATCACAAACCATCAAGGCACATATAATACTGAGCGCTCACGTGCGCATACAGACGTGTGGAAGGAATTTCAAGAGTTATATCTCAAGCTGAATCAAGTACGCACGATAAGAATTCCAAGAATGGGAAGTTTTCCTAAAGGTTCTGCAGCCTCTCGAGGATAAATACAGACGTCTCCGTACCGATCCGCGAGACTCTACTAAACCTGCTCATGACTCGTGAGACCTAGTAACCTAGGCTCTGATACCAACTTGTCATGACCCAATTTCCATACCCGGTCGTGATGGCGCCTCTCGTGAAGACAAGGCCAGCCAACTAACCCAATCCGTTTCTTTAACAATTATTAAACATAAATGTATAGATAAATATAGCTTAACGACAATAATAACCAGTATGTAAAACCCAACACAACCCGACCGGGGTGTCACAAGTCACGAGCATCTAAGAAAACCTTAACACAACTACAGGCCAATAAATATATACAAGTAAAACTTCTGGAAAACAAAAGACAACATCCGGTGCCGCGAACGCTGGCGGTCACCTTGCTCAGCTACATTAGTATTACCTTCAGTCCGCTAATCACCCGCTATCGGGTGAGCAATACCTGCAACTGCACGCGAGGTGCAGGGAGTAAAGTGAGTACTTCCAACTCAGTGGTAATAAGAGTAAATAATAACTGAGAGACGAGAAATCACGTAAGAGCACTCTATCATGCTATATAGGACAGTACAACCCTTTGAGAAAAACAGTAAAACCGTGAAAAAAATCCTTTAGAAAATATCTGGCTCAGTTTAAAAACCTCTTTTGAAAATATCCTTTTCCAACAGTCAAGCAAATGAATGCGTAATCAGATAGTGCAAGTCCGCACATAAGTCAGCCCCTCGGGCACAGCACTCCACTAACAATTAACACCAGGGCGTCTGGTAAACAGTGCAAGATGTAGCATGAATGCCAATGAAATGAGAGTGCTGAATGTCATGTCACGTAGTACAAACAGGAACCAATGCATGAATGCAATGCAATGCACATGACCGCTGCGGCGCGCAGCCCGATCCATTTGGGTACCCGCGCTCACTGTGGGGGTTCAGACTCCGGAGGGGCTCCTACAGCCCAAGCGCAATATCATCATAGTATCGCTGCGGCGTGCAGCCCGATCCATCCTCAGTCCAGAACATGCAAATGAGCCACTCGGGCAATGTCAAGTAATAGCTTTTAACTCAAAACATCAGAAAAATGCAATTTAAGTCTTTAAACTTTAACAATATGACTGCACATTTCAAAACAGGGTTTAACTCAGGACTGAAATCATTTAATATGCTAAGTGTCATGAAAACAGTGACAATAATCCCTAAAGGATTCAAATAATCGGCACGAAGCCCAAAACATGGCAATCAGCCCAAATCACGATAGCATCAAGCATGTTTTAGTCAATTACGCAGTAAAATCAACAACCGGGACGGACCAAATCACCATCCCCAACGGTGCTCTACCCCACGCTCATACCTGGCGTGCAAGTCACCACAATACAGCACTATGATGTGCAAATCCGGGGTTTCAAACCCTCAGGATATCATTTACAAGTATTACTCACCTCGGACCGGTGAAATCCCTAGCTCGCGACGCCTTTGCCCCTCAATCGGCCTCCACGCGCGTCGAATCTAACCAAAACCAGAGCGAATACATCACAATATGCTAAGGGAACAATACCCAATCGAAAACAATCGAAAATTAGCAAGAATCTCGAAACTAGCAAAACCCGAGCCCCGGGCCCGCTTCTCAAAAAATTATGAAATTCACATCACCGGATTCCTCGTCTCGCCACGAGTCAATACATATAAAATTTACCAAAATCAGAGTTCGTTTGACCCTCCAAATTCCATTTTTACATCATAATTTTCTCAAACCCTAACTTCCATTTTTAACCTTTAATTCCTTGGATTTTCAGTGTTAATCCATGATTTTACACCATAATATCATAATCTAAGTCTAAGAATCCATACCTGATGATAGCCCTCGAAACCCTCTTCAAAAATCGCCCAAAATCTCCTTAGTCCGAAGTCCAAAATGTTTCTTCTCTTTCAAAATCGTGAAAACACTGTTCACTTAAACTCAGCCAGGTTTCGCTTCTGCGGTTAGGATACCGCACCTGCGGCTCCCGCTTCTGCGCAAAATAACCGCTTCTGCGGTCTAACTTAAAATCCTCAGGACCGCTTCTGCGGTCACCACCCGCTCCTGCGATGTCCGCTTTTGCGGACTGCCTTCCGCTTCTGCGGAAATTGCCAAGCCCTCAAGGGCCGCTTCTGCGATCACAGCTCCACTTAAGCGGCTCCGCTTCTGCGGTCCAAGACCCGCAGAAGCGAGAATACCAGAAAACAGCATGCCTTCAGCTGTATGAAATTCCAAAAACTCCCCGTTAGCCATCCGAAATCATCCCGAGGCCCCCTGGGACCTCAACCAAAAGCACCAACATGACTTAAAACATCATACAAACTTGCTCCAATCATCAAAACACACCTAACAACACTAAAATCATCAATTCACATCGGATTCAAGCCTAAGTTCTTAAAGAATTTTCGAAATGCACTTTCGATAAAAAACCCGAGCAAACGATGTCCGAATGACTTGAAAATTTGCACACATATCCAAAATCACTTAACGAAGCTACAGCAACTCTCGGAATTCCATTCCGACCCCCGGATCAAATTCTCACCCATCCACCGGAATTCGCCAATACTAACCTCGCCAATTCAAGCCTAATTCTACATCGGGCCTCCAAAATCAATTCCGATCGCACTCCCAAGTCACAAATCATCCCCCGAAGCTAACCGAATCACCGGAAATCACATTCGAGCCTTCTAACTCATAAGTCAACGTCCGGTTGACCTTTCCAACTTAAGCCTTCCTTAAAGAGACTAAATGTCTCATTTCCTATCCAAACCAATTCAATTCAACTATAACACACTCGTTGATAATGAAACATGAAGAAGCAATAAATGGGGAAAAACGGGGCTGTAATACATGGGGCGACGGGTCGGGTCGTCACATCCTCCCCAACTTAAACCAACGCTCGTCCTCGAGCGTACCCAGAGTTGTCCTAGAAGCTAACCAACAGCTGAATAACTTTTCCAAGCATATACCCGGGGTGATCTCAGGTCACCCTATCTCATATAGGTCAGACAACACAATATAGCTGAAATTTCACAGTCCATCTAAACCATAAACCGTAGAACCACATTGCACTATCTGAGATCATACACAAGATCCGAACCTCACATCTATACTCAGAATAAGCCCGAACCAGCTGTAGTAACCCTCAATCACATGATATACTATATAGCTCAAACACTCGAAACGATAAATTCTATTCGCAGCAGTTGCCCACAATAACCAAATACCGATAGAAAACCCTTTCATATACTGCCGACGGCAACTGGAATACGCGATAAACCGTAACCATCTCTCAGATCGACCATTCATGAAGCCACTTCCCTTTGTCTAATATCACAACAGATTTCCGGGCCATACCTTGATATTATCTCTCTAATAAGCTGCAATCAATTCTGTTCGTATTCATTAATGACTCTAAGGATCACCTCGAATCCAACACACCACTCTGGTGATATGATACCTCAATACAGGCCTAAGCCACAACTTGCATAATACGCGTACCAACAAGAAACGACCTGAATATACTCAAATCATGAAAATAACTTAAACCAAAAGAGCTGTACTTTAAGCTCATCAGTATCATCACAACACAAGGCTGAGACCCCGTCTCACATCATAGAAATAGAACACCTGAATCTACCCCGAAAGGTCATAACTCAACGCAGCCTCGCTACAATGCGCGATCCTATCCAAACACTGTTACACATGGAGCACCTCAAGACACTGTGATCAAAATTCGACAGCCACACCCAATTTGATGTCTGAAACCAAGGCAATTCATCCACCCACGGTGAAATAAACAACATACGACACGCCACCTGATAGGTCATAACCCACACTCCATTTACCGAGCAACATCCGATTACTCTTCCTGCTCGACTTCCACTATGAATCCCCAATAGATCTGCACCACGTGTGCCCATAACCAACAAATCATAACGCCTTACAGCACAGAAAAAGCAACTCATAGATCTCCCCAGATCACTAACAAGTTCAATAACGATCGAATCAACCTATCCCTCAGCAATACAGCTCGGGGCTAACCAAGCTAACTCAAGCTAAATACGTAGCCACATTGGCCTGCCAACGAACTCAATACCAAGAAGCCTGAAGCTGCTCCTTCCACTACTATAACTCCTGCCAGAGCCGTACGATACGGTGCCCGGCACCAAATAAATACCGAAATCCGCCATCTCACCCGGCGACATGCCCGGCCACAAAAAAACGCATCCGAAAAGTCACTCAATACCGGAACTGAATCAATGGTAGAGACCTCTGCACTGACATCCATCACGAATGCCCCATTAAGAAAAGCAATCCTTCTCAGCCGTCCACTGCATCTTTTGAAATATATACTACTCTGCAAAAACATAATCCAATGCACCTTGCCGCTCAACCCGTGGCATTTCCGGCCTAGCCCGTAGCACTATAGTCTAGAATAACCCAACACTGAGACAACCAGCCTACAATCCAATATCATATCAAAAATTTGGCATACCAAGGAAAGAAAGATCCACTCGGACCTCTAATTCCGAATAACCGCTAGACGGTGCCGATACACACGATTTACAACAACTGCATAGCCTGAACATGAGAACTCCTAGTCTCCAACTCCATATAGCACACAAATCACTATACCTGATCCCAAATTGCGCCGTACGAATACATATCACACCTCAAGTACCCAATCATCCCACGAAAGGTATTCTAAAGTTTCCCTGTGCCATCAAACAAACTCAGATATCAACAGTCGATCCCAAATGCCGTAACACTACCGAAGTATTATCAGTTTACATCACATTGCCCTTTTACTGGAACATATACCCCGTCGAATCACTATGGTTGGCAATACCATTTTCCTTAATCATTTGAAGATCGATTCTTTAGTCACCCGTGCTGCTTAAGAATTTAATGACTTTCCATTGTGAACAGAACCGTAACCTTACACACACAAATCTCAATTCTCTACTACATACCGCGTATACCATAACACACTAGGATAACATGAGAACTCCATCTCCCTTCCTAACCACAAACATCTACGTACTCCACTAGTCAAGAACTTTCCATCAATCCCATCAAGAAGAGAAATCATTACACATTCCATGCTTCGCATGCCCATAGGCAATTTATACGTCTCTAAGCCACGGTAAAACTTATCAAGAACTCTCCCCCAATTCCATTGCACAAGCTAAACTGCCAGGACTGAATCCTTCTACCCGAACCAAGCTAAGCAAGCTGTCAGAACTCAAGAGCCTTGCTGCACAATACTTGTAAAAGCCCATTACCTCGAACACATACGAAGAATTAATCACATCCTTACCATACCGATTCGGTCTACTATCAAGCTATTCCATCTATCTAATTTTCCTTTTTAATTCATCATCCACTTGAAATTTCTCCCGCGCTGTAGCATCACAATGCCTCAATCTAAGCTTACCACACGAGACTCGAACATAAGACCACACTGTCTAAGACCCATAGGCCACTGAATACTCTCTCAATTGTTTCCCAGAAATACCACATTCCAGAATACTTCACTCTGAGAACTTTCTGCGAATCTAAATTCGCTTCCTTTACTTTCCAGGTATCGACACCTAGGATCCCATGATCAACATAAAAGTACCACAAGTCTTGACATTTTCTATTGAAAACACTGTCTTTAGTCACATACACCACCTTAAAACACCCGAGTGCTACATGTAGATTCTTGAACATATTAAAACCATTCTCGAGAGTCATTCTCTCTTATTCATCTGCAAATTACCTGATTTAACGAACAGAACCACTCGTGCTTTATTGACACTCCGATACCGTAAAATGAGACCCTCATCCCAATACAATCAAGCAACTTCCTGCTCTATGCTCCGAGCATTCTTTACCAACAACAACTCTAGACATTCCGAAATTCTCATACCCTATGGAACATAATATAACCTTTGTCAAAATTTTGCTTCACTCGCCCATCCTCGGCTCAATTTCTGCAACTAGAACCGATTCGCCAGCATACCTCGAGACGTAACCAACATAGCACATAACCGTGCAATCAGCTAATCAACAGCAACCTCCCCAACTTGGCTCGAAGCCATATATCAAGACACACTTAACAACTCATAACACTTTTACTCTAATGATGCCACAATGTCATAGTGAGATTAAACTCAAATCATCTACAAGTTTGTGAAAAACACAGATCATCTAGTACTGAAAATCCTCTACAACCCTCGCATTTATCCCCACATCAACTGAGTTCCACTCTCTTAAGCGTACCCGAATTT
>NW_017677425.1:0-17459 GCF_001879085.1 Nicotiana attenuata
ATAACCCTGCTAGGCATATCAACTATGGAACCCTTCCACTCCAATCTCGGCGATCCTGGCATCGCTAGCGAAACAGTCTTGGCATGGCAATCGAGGACAGCGTGATATGGAGATAACCAATCCATGCCTAGGATGACCTCAAAATCAATCATATCGAGCAACAGAAGATCGGCTCTAGTCTTGAGACCACAGAAAGTGACCACACAGAACTGGTAGATCCGATCCACAACTACAGAATCACCCACAGGAGTGGACACATGAACAGGAACACCCAAGGGCTCAGGAGAAATAACCAGGAAGCGAGCGAACAAAGATGATACATATGAATAAGTAGACCCTGGATCAAATAATACCGAAGCATCCCTACCACCAATGGGAATGATACCTGTGATGACGGCATCTGAGGCCAATGT
The DNA here is from genome assembly GCF_001879085.1 of Nicotiana attenuata. Taxonomy (NCBI): domain Eukaryota; kingdom Viridiplantae; phylum Streptophyta; class Magnoliopsida; order Solanales; family Solanaceae; genus Nicotiana; species Nicotiana attenuata. Next base: position 414 of record NW_017677425.1, read on the forward strand.
ATCCGGCCTGGCTGGAAGAGCATAGAACCTGGCTGGAGCGCCGGCTGTCTGACATCCACCTGACTGAGTAGTAGCTGGCTGACCTCTCCCTGTCTGGCCTCCACCTCTAGGACGGCCTCTACCCGTCTGCCCTCCACCTCTAGGTGGCTGGGCAGCTGGTACTGGAATCGTGGGCTGTTGGCCCTGCTGCATCGCCTTGCCCCGAAGCCTGGGGCAGTATCTCCTCATGTGATCGGGATCTCCGCACTCAAAACAACAGTGCGGGGCGGCGACGTGCTGCCCTGATGGTTGACCCTGATAACCCGTAGAACCACTGGAAGAAGCCTGGATAGCCGGTGGACAACATGAACTCTCCGGCATGGCACTGAAATAAGAATCAGGATGACCCTGGGGACCTGAATACCCACTGGAGGAACCCTGAATGTCTGGCGGGCAGTAGGAAGTCTCTGGCATAGCAATGAGATAGGGGCGTGCTGGAGACCCCCGGGTAGGAGGTGGTGCTGAAACTGGTGGCCTACTAGGCTGGCCTCTCCCATACTGACCTCTGCCCCTAGCCGGGGCACCTCTGAACCCGCCGGAGAACCTAGCTCTCTTATCCTGCTGTATCTTCTATCTACCCCTCTGGCGATATCCCTCAATCCAACGAGCAATCTCGACCACTAGCTGATACTCTGTGCCCATCTCCACCTCTCAAGCCATACTAAATCGAATACCGGGTTGCAATCCAGCGACAAACCTCCGCACCCTCTCTGCATCTGTAGGAAGTATCATGAGTGCATGGCGAGACAACTCGGAAAACCTCGCCTCATAGTCAGTCACAGACATCTGACCCTGCTCGAGCTGCTCAAACTGGTACCGCAACTCCTCCCTCTCAGAGGGCGGGATATAGCGATCCAAGAACAACTGTACAAACTGATTCCAAGTGATGGGAGGAGAACCCGCTGGTCTGCCGAGAAGGTAGGACTGCCACCATCTACGGGCCCTGCCCTCGAGCTGAAAGGTAGTGAAGTCAATTCCGTGCGACTCCAATATCCTCATGTTGTGCAGTCTGTCCCTGCACCTGTCTATGAAGTCCTGAGCATCCTCATGACGCTCACCCCCGAAGACTGGAGGATGAAGCCTGGTCCATCTGTCTAATAGCTTCTGTGGATTACCATCCACAGCTGGCCTGGGCTGGGGTGCCGCTGCAGCAAGTGGCTGAGCCCCATCTGCGGGTAGTGCACCCTGAGTCTGATATACCGCAGCTGCATGGCCTGGAGCCTGAGCAGTAGGGGTCTGGGCCCCCCTCCTGCCTGTGAAGTGGCTGGGTCTGCTGGAAATAAACCAGCCTGAGTCATAGTACCCATGAACTGTAGCATGCAGCCCATGACCTCCTAAAATCCCGGTGCTGTCATGAAATCCGCCGGGGTAGGCTCAGCTGCGGGCACCTCGCCCTGCTCCTCAATGATAGGGTCCTCCACAGGATCTACTGGTGGTGCAACTGGAACGGCTCTGGGACGTCCTCGTCCCCTACCGGGCCGGTGCCCTCCCCCGGCCTCTACCTCGGCCTCTAGCAACGGGGGGGGCAGCTCCTCCCAGGTCCAGAACGTCAGCGGTACGAGTTCTCACCATCTGTGAGAGAATAGAAGAGGGACATTTAGTACTCTAAGCACTACACGACAGGAAATGAATAAAGAGTAGTCTTTCCTTATACCCTATAGCCTCTCGAAGATAAATACAGACGTCTCCGTACCGATCAACAAGACTCTATCAGGTTTGCCCATAACTCGTGAGACCTACGTGAACCTAGTGCTCTGATACCATGTTGTCATGACCCATTTTCACAATAGGTCGTGAGGGCGCCTGACACCCTTGTCAGGCAAGCCATTGGGGAAATATTTCTAAAATACTTATGTTGCTGTTAATTAAAATAAGTGAAATAAACACTCAAATTGGAGTTTAAACCAGAAGAACTGAATACTGTAATAATATGATTACACAACCCCAAAATAATCGTCTACCAAAGTGTGTGCCAGGACCTGGTGTCACAAGCTACGGGCAACTAGTAGAATATACATCCAAAAGAATACCACACTACCCTACTGTCTGGATCCGAATAGACAGAAAATAACAATACAAAAGAAAGACTTCTTCTGCTGCGGATCGACATGGAAGGAAAGCAGCTTACCGTAGAAGTCCCAAGCCTGCTCGAATGCGCACCAGAGAAATAACCGGATCCACCTGCCTCAGACCCTGTACATTTAAGTACAGAAGCGTAGCATGAGTACATAAACAATATGTACCCAGTGAGTATCCCGCCTAATCTCGAAGAAGTATAGACGAGAGGTCGACTTGATACTCACTAGGGTCAGATAATATTATGAGTATAAGTTTAACAATGAAAATCTTTAATAGGCAGCAGTTACAACAAAGCATATAAGTCATATTCTCGCGGGGATTCCGATTAATCGTTTACTACAGTTACAATTATCAATGCATTTCGGGCCATGAAAAGCAGTACCAATATTTAAAAATCTCAAGCAAAGCTATATAAGCATGCGCAAATATGCCGAGGTGACGGCCCGATCCAACAGAAATAAACTGTGCACTTGCCGAGGGTCAACGGCACGCCTATAGATGCATCTATTCATACCGAGGCGATCGGCCCGATCCACAAATAAGAAGAAATATCAAGTATACACACAAGGCACATCAATAGTCATAAATGCCAAGCAAGACTTCAACAATTATACAAGTACGTTCTTATTCCCTTTTTTTTTAAATCTCTAGCATATCCTAGGTGCTCGTAGTAACAAGATAATATAGAGAGTCATGTAAAGTAAGCATGATGTGGGTCCTAAACTACCCAGACCATTAACATAGTAGTAGCTACGCACGGACTCTCGTCACCTAGCGCGTGCGTAGCCCCCCGCATTTAGCAACAATTACTCAATTATTACTCCTATGGGGACAATTCCCTCTTACAAGGTTAGAAAACAGACTCACCTCGCTCCAAAGCGCGCTCCCAATATCGAGAACAAGCCCAAGCTCTTAATTCGAAGCCGAACGATCACAAACTAGTTAAAATAGGTAAGAACTAGTCAATAAAGGCTTAAAAGGTCGAATTCTAACTATTTAAGTAATTTCCCAACCTTTTCCACAAGTTTCCTAAATTTCGACCCTGGGCCCACGTGCCCGGATTTCGATATTTTTCAAAAGAAATTGTTCTCTACAACCTAAGGATCAATAATATATAAATTCTAGTCCATTTCATAACAAATTTCATGCTTAAATCTTAATTTTATTAAAACCCTAGGGCTAGCTCTAACCCTTTGATACCCAAAAATATCATGCATTGCATTTAGGATTCGTTTTTGCTTTTTTAGAATTAACCAGTAATTATTTATTTTATAAAAATTGAAAATCACAAAAAAAAATGCTTCATTTTTACTCTTTTTCCTTTTAGTTTTTTTTTCTTTTAATTTAGGATTAAATAGCTTTTATTATTTTTATAATTAGCTAATTAGTTTAAATTCACACTTTTGGATGATTTCGAATTTTTAATTTGTAGGATTTTAATTAAAAGAAAAAGGATAAATTAGAAAATAAAAGAAAGAATTGGAAAAGAAAGGTTTGTCCTATGAAATTGGGCCAAAATTAATGCTGAGCCCAAAGCCTATACCCAAATCTGCCCAAACCCAATAACCCACTCAAAGCCCAATCTCCCTATCCAAATACCCATTACCCTTTGCCCTAATCCCTCACATAAAAGGGGAGTTAAGGCACAAAATAGATCAGATTTTGGAGATAATAGGAGCTGGACCTAAAGGGCGCAAGGCTCCCTGCTTCTATCTTCTTCTTCATTTTCTCCAAGCTCAACCAAAAAAAAGAAAAAAAACCATCCTCTCTCTCACTCTTAAGAACAGCACTCCTCTCCCCTGAATAACAGAAAATCGAACCAAAATCAAGAACTAAAAAAAAGGCAAGAAAAGCTGGTGTTTTCAATTGAAATTTGAAGAGAGTTGATTGCGAAGTTCGATTTCCTTTCATTTTGGGTTTCTGAAAGCAATTTTTTTTTGGAGCCGATGGATTTGCTGTTTCGTCGCTGATTCTTGCTGATTTTTGGGTTGCTAAGCTCTGTTCCAGCTCTTTCACCCTTATTTGGTTCCGTTTTCCTTGTTTTGCTGCTGCCTAGGTACATTATCTCAGACCTATACTTTCTCCTTGATTGATGATGAATTTCTTGACTTGATGCTGGCTCATTTGTAACAATTTGTTCAACCTGTTGCCAAAATTTGGTTTGAGCATAAGTGGATTATCCACAAGTTTAGTAGAGATGTGATACTTGTTTATTGGAATCTGATCTCATGACAATTTTGTGTGAGTTTGATTCAAATGGGTGTTGCAACGTTTGGTTTAGCTATTAAATTGGTTTATCGGTTTTCTCCGCTAGTGTTTACTGCTATTTGTGTGTTTGAAGCAGCATGTTTTGGATCTAAAATTATGAGTCACTCAATCTGGATATCATTTCTGGGTTAGTATACCACCATATGCAAATATCATAAATGGGTTGATATTCTCATGGTTAAGAACACCGAAATCACACATTGTAGAGTGATTCTTGTGGCTGCTGAAAATTAATGCACATTGAAAGACTGTTAAAAGGAAAATGAAAATATGTGATCACAAGAGTAAGGAAAATCACTGATTTTATAGGCTTAATTCAAAATTGAAATCCATTTTACTTCCTCCTTGTAGTTGCTTTTAATAGGGCATGAATTTATTATATACATATGTTTATGTCTGGACAGTAGGGTGTATAGCTTAGGCCATGTTGAAATTAAATAAAGAAATATCAAACTTTTGTAGCAAATGAAATAGAAAAGAGGTCTTCTTTGATGTATATTACATTGCATTGACTTTGGACAAAGTACAACTCTCTCGGGAAGACAGGCTGCATCATTTTGCATCCTTGCTTCTGGTTCGTTGGTTATTACTTGAAGCCTGCTGCATTTTGGTATATTCTAATTTGATAAATTCCATAATAAAACCAGTTTATTTCTCGTTGTCCTTCATACATGGAAAGAGTGGACTGAAGCAGAGTGTTTTCTGTAATTCTTGAACTGCTTTTGTCTATCTCATACCATGAGAATCCGTACTGGTCAACTTTAAGGAATAAACATGAGCATCCGTAGTTTGCTTTAAGTTGAGTGCAATCCTTTAAAATTGGAATTAAGGTGTGCCGTGTCAAATAAAAGCTCAAAAATGCATGGCCCTCGTTCAATTAAAATTTGAATCCTTAGAAATCGAGGCGTGCCATTTAGCAAATTTTCCATGGCCCTCGCAAAGTTAAAAATGCGTTGTTGCTTTAGGCGCGAATTTTAATAATATTACCTTCTTAAACTCGGGTGTGCATTTCATGTGACCCAAATCCAAATCCTAAAATGTTGAATAAAATGTATTTCGGATTGCGGGTGCATTTCATGTGACGCGATCCAAAGACATATTTTAAACGACGTTCAATCTTCTTAAAAATAATTAAAAGCGGTTAATAAATTAAAATATACCATAGGTTAAAACATGTATTAAAATCAGATAATAGGCCAGTTGTAATAATTTAAGCGACCGTGCTAGAACCACGGGATTCGGGGGTGCCTAACACCTTCCCTCGGGTCAACAGAATTCCTTATTCAGAATTTCTGGTTCGCAGACTCCAATTGGGAAGTCGACAATTTTCCTCGATTTGGGATTTAAGTTAAACTGGTGACTTGGGACACCAAAAGCTAATCCTATCCCAAGTGGCGACTCTAAAAATAAATAAATAATCCCATTTCGAATAATGTCACTTTAATTAGAAAAACTCCCTTATACATTATCCTTCGGGGTAGGTGTGTAAAAAAGGAGGTGTGACAGCTCTGGCGACTCTGCTGGGGAGACGAACCCAGAATTTCGGTTCAGGGTTCAAGAATTCGAACTTAGTACAATTGTTATATTTGGCTTTATCTGATTTTTCTACATGTTCCATGCTATATGTGCTAAATGTTTTACCGCTTTATTATTTGTTGAATTGTATATAAACTGTTACGAATCCCTTCCTCTCTCTGAGTCTTCTACATCATGGAGAAGTTTGGTGTCATGGAGAGGAAACTGGGTGGGGTTGTGGGGTAGTTTCTAGAAGTTTCAGAGATCCAACAATTTGAAATTCAAAAATTCAAATCCTAGAGCCTAGGAAAGTCTGAAAACTTCAAAATTCAGATCAAAAACCACTAAAAAAACTACTAAAAATTCAAAAACAAATCCTGTAGAAGTAGAGAGATATATGAAAGCTAGATCCTAGAGAGAAATTCCAAAAAAATAAAAAAAAAATAGCTTCAAAGTCCACAAATCTACTGTTCTACTCAGTTTCAGCAGTTGAAATTCATTTTCAAGCCCTGAAATTGTTCACAACTCATCTATTGAAGATCACTTTGAATCATCACCTGTTAGTTTTATGTTCAGCTCGTTTTGGTTGATTGAAGTTTAGGGTTTAAATTTGAAAAGTCTGCTTCATTCTATTCCTACTCTTGGCTGTGTTGCTGTTGATTTATCATTGCTGATTGTTGCTGCCTGTCACTGCTGATCATCCTTTCTCTTATTTTGTTTCATTGTCCAGGTACACACTTGGATCTTGCTTGTTGGATCACTTTTGTCGACATTTAGATAAATATTGTTTGTTGCATGTATTTGTCTCATGTAACTTAGTTTTGGTCTGTACTAGCATAAGCAATGGACTATGGAGTGATATACTTTCATTAGGATTGTTTTCAGTGGATTAATTGGTTGAGATTTGGACTGTGGACCTCCGTGTCATTCATTTCATTTGTATTTATAATTAGATCCTTTTGCATTAATATTAGGTCTCCTGTCTATTTCAAATGTAGTTGATGCTACCAGTTTCTAGTGTGAATGATACAATAAAATGGTGGAACAACTGGTGTAATTCAGTCATATTGCAAATGTTAGAACACATAGGCATGAGTTAAATCTGGAAACAGCATACATGTTTATTTAGCAGTCTAAAGGCGTAATCATTTCCAGTGATTTTATCTTCAAGTTTAATTCACAAAAAAATAAAAAAATAAAAAAAAAACTGTCTGTGTATAGTCATCAGTACACATCTAAATTTAGGTCAACCTGCTTTGATTTGAGTAAATATGAAACTATTCGTTTGTTCATAAATTGATTAGGCCAGTCTCGACTTGGGTCCAAGGACTCAATCTAATATTGGATCTGATGGCCTTTGTTTTGATAGGAGCTGGGCCTAATTTTGTTCGTGCAAGGCCCACGTTTGGGCAGTTTGTTTTCAGGAGCATAACTGAATTTGTTAAGACCCAATAAAATGCTGAAGTTCAAATCACAAGTCTTGGGCTAATTGTTGAGGCCCAATAGAATGTTGGGAGTTAAAAACCCTTTTTAAAAATTACATTAGGAACACGGGGATTAATTTGCAATATAAATTTAGGTTTTCGAGTTAGGTAGCGGGTTCAAATTAAGAGGGTCCCCCTTTTGTTTGAATTCGGACTTGAATTGGAGGCCCGAATTTATAAATGTAAATTATTAGGCCCTTTAGAGACAAAAATGAATAGAAAACCTTAGTTTGCTTTAGGTTGACCTTTTAAATAAAAATGAGATGAGCCTCGCCAAACAAAACCCATAAATTGCGGGGCCCTCATTAAATGCTTAATTAAAAATACTTAGAATTTGGGGGCGTGCCGTCTAGCGAATTTCGCGGCCCTCCGCAAAGATAATAACCCGTTAGTCGCTTTAGGCGCGCTTTTAATAATTGTACCTTCTTAAATACGGGTGTGCATTTCATGCAACCCAAATCCAAATCCCAAAACGTTGAATAAGAATATGTCGAGGATCCGGGTGCATTTCATGTGACGTGATCCAAAAATATGTTTTTTAAACGACGTTCACTTTCTTAAAAATTAACTAAAAGCGGTAAACAATTCTAAAATTGCACTATAGGTTTGAACATGTATAAAAATCAGATTTCAGCAATTTATAATAATTTAAGCGACCATGCTAGAACCACGGGATCCGAGGGTGCCTAACACCTTCCCTCGGGTCAACAGAATTCCTTATTCAGAATTTCTGGTTCGCAGACTCTAAATGGAAAGTCGACAATTTTCCTCGATTTGGGGTTCAAGTTAAACCGGTGACTTGGGACACCAAAAGCCAATCCTTTCCCAAGTGGCGACTCTAAAAATAAATAAATAATCCCATTTCGAATAATGTCACTTTAAATGGAAAAACTCCCTTATACATTATCCTCCGGGGTAGGTGTGTAAAAAGGAGGTGTGACAGCTCTGGCGACTCTGCTGGGGAGACGAACCTAGAATTTCGGTTCAGGGTTCAAGAATTCGAGCTTAGTACAATTGTTATATTTGGCTTTATCTGATTTTTCTACATGTTCCATGCTATATGTGCTAAATGTTTTACCGCTTTATTATTTGTTGAATTGTATATAAAGTGTTACGAATCCCTTCCTCTCTCTGAGTCTTCTACATCATGGAGAAGGGTGCACTTCGTGTAGCTTCTCTTCTGTTTAGAGTCTTTCCCTATTTAGAACGAGGTTTGGATAAGTTGCTAAGCCGGCGGAGCTTCTGTATCCCCGGTACGCTGCCTCCCCCTCGGCTCGAGTTGTCCGCTCGGGTAAGCCAGGTCTAGACCAATAAACCTAGGATTTAAACCTAGAAGAACAAAAACTCATGCCGGATCCCTAGTAGGACGCTTGTTTGCATCATGTGCATTTGACTTAGGGGACTCAACACAGGGGTTGGGTCCGTCTAGGACAGGTGACCTGAAATGAATTGACCTCCTGATGCATCTTACGTGCTACTTGCGCATTTATTTGCTCGGCTTTGCATGTTGACCGGCTTGTCTAAATGAGTGAATTATGAAAAATAAGCAGTGTTAGGACTAAGAAAGGGTGACCCTTTGTTTTGAAAAAACCCCAATACCAAAATAGTACCGAAATGCTGCCGGATTTGTGAAAAATGAAAAAAGAGAAAAAGAGAAAAATATTTGAAAAATAGGAAGAAAATTGTTATTCAAAAATACATTTTTGATTTTGGCAAATCTGCCCGAACTACGCGGGTCTGATTCTCACCGGATGTGAGATACGTAAGCAAACCTCATTGGTTCCGACCCCAATTTTCAAAAAATCCAAAAATATTTTCTTTCTTCAGAAATCTTTCCTTAGATAATTTTTAAAAAAAAAACAAAAAAGAAGTTTTTAAAACTAAAAAACGGTTTCCTTATTTCTAATGTCTTTCATAAAAATCAAAATCCAAAAATACAGGTTTCCTTCATTTTGAAGTATTTTTCCAAAAATCCAAAAAAAGAAATCAGAAACAAAAATCCAAAAATACTCTTTTCTTCTTTAGAAGTCTTTTTTTTGTAAATGTCAATAAAAATTTTGAAAATTGAAGTCCAAAAATATTTTTGCTTTTCTCTAGAAGTACTTTTGTAAATAAATAATAGCTCAGAAATTCAAAACATTTTTCTTAAAGAAGTCCCTCTTTCGAAAATTAAGAGGTTACATCCAAAATCCAAAAATATGTTCTTTTTTCCTTAGAAAAAGAGAAAACAAATGAAAACCTCAAACAAAAAAGTATTTTTTTTTTTACTTTTAAAATTCTCAAAGTTCAAATCAATTTCCAATTTGCCCGAACTACGCTGGTTTGATTCTCACCGGATGTGAGATACGTAGGCAACCCTCATCGGGTCCAACCACCCTTTTGCAAAAATAGCCAAAAAATGTCAAAATTTTAATTTTTGTCAAAATAAGTCGGGTGATGCCATTTTTGTTTTAAAATAAGCCGAATGTCCTCAAAAGGACGCCGGAAGGTTGTTTTTGCAAGAACAGCCACCTTGGGTCATTTTCAATGGTTAGCGGGCACAACCTTAAAATCTTCTTTCCTGAAGTGCTGAAAGGTCGTATCTGCAAAACCGAGTCTTTGTTTGTTTAAATAAATTTTTTGAAAAATAACCACTTTTCCTTTTAGGTTGAAATAAATCATTAAAATACTCCTGAGATGTCTTTCTTTCATAAATAAATAAATAAAAAAATATAAAAAAAAGTTTGAAAAATTGAGTCCGAAAATATTTTTTCTCAAAAATCCAAAACATTTTTCGTAAACGTCCCTTTTCCGAAATTAAGAGGCAACTTCCAAAATAAAAAAAATACAATAAAAATATTTTTTTTTACTTCTAAAGATTCCCAAAGTTCCAATAAAAAGGAAAGAAATCTTTAGAAGTCTTTCTCTCAAAAACTCAAAAGAAAAATCAAAATCAAAAATCAAAAAAAAAAATTCCCTTTTTCTTTTAAAGCATGTCTTTCAAAATTCTAAAAAAAAAAAGAGAGAGTTAGTTTCTTTACCTTATTTGCAAGAACTACGCTTGGTCTGATTCATGCGGGGTCATGATACGTAGGCAATCTCCATAGGATTCGACCGTAACCCTAAGAAAAAAAAAAGAAGAAAATACGAGGGGAGGAAATAAAGGAAAAACGAGAGAGAAAGAAACGCAAAAGAGAAAATAAGGAATCGAGAGAAACCATGGCAAAAGAAAAGGGAAAAGCAGGAAAAAAGAGAAAGAAAAGCAAGAAAAACAAAGAGTAGAAATCAAAAGAAGAGAAAATAGAAAAAGAAAAGCCGGGATGACGCATGCAACCAGTGCAAACATGTAAACATCCGTTTAACTTTATAGGTGCATCACACCCCAATGTGCGATTACCTATCTGTTACTTGTCTCAAACTAACCGTGTGTTGCTGTCAATTCCAGCCTAGCTTTTAGAAACGGTGGTTGGTTGTGGTAAGCTGGCATCGCATCAATACTTTACCGGATCGAAAGGAAGTGTCGTAATGTCTACAGAAATGACTTTGCCCGCCGTCCCCATCTCTGAGGACAGCCCCATCTCGGGGATCCCGGCATCTGAGTCTGTCACAGCTGAAGAGAACCAGATACTACGTCTCCGACTCATGGAGATGTGGGATGCCTGGACCAATGGAAGGGAGCCTCCAAGCGCCATCCCTGGATTTCCTGAACTATTCCCTAGATCTGGGGGTACCTCCAATATCCCCATCAGCCACCCTCACACTCCGTTAGGACAACCTATCATGACCGCTCACTTCATCGGAACACCTTCTGAGGTCCGCCCCCAGGTGTTCCCAGCAGGAGCAGCTCCTAACATCTTCACTGCTCCACCATGCTCTGCTACAACACAACCTTCACTGCCAAGGCCCGCCTTTGATCCCTCAGCTTTCACCTTCCAAAACCCTGCCTTTCCAGTGGATCCTCCTCAATATCCCACATATAATTACTCTCAGCCACCACCATTTGAGCTTATGCCAGGACAAGATCAAACTCCCAAAGCTCCTGAACAAGATTAGATGGCGAAAAGAATGAGAAGCCTTGAACAAAGTTTGAAGAATATGCAAGGTTTGAGTGGGCAAAAGAGTGTTTCTTATACAGATCTGTGCATGTTCCCTCATGTGCACCTGCCCATGGGATTTAAAACGCCAAAGTTTGAAAAGTATGATGGTCATGGCGATCCCATCGCTCACTTGAAAAAGTATTGCAATCAGTTGCGTGGGGCTGGCGGAAAAGAAGAGTTGTTGATGGCATACTTCGGAGAAAGCTTAGTAGGCATTGCCTCAGAATGGTATATGAACCAAGATGTCTCAACGATGGCACATTTGGGACGATCTTGCCAGAGATCTTGTAAGGCAGTTTCAATACAACATCGACATCGCGCCGGACAGGAACTCTTTGGCGAATTTGAAGAAGAAGCCCTCAGAAAGTTTCAGGGAATATGCTATTAAGTGGCGTGAGCAAGCGCCGAGGGTGAAACCTCCAATGGATGAAGTGGAAAATGGTCACCGTATTTCTTCAGGCCCAGGAAGCAGATTATTTCCAGAACATGATGTCAGCCATGGGCAAACCTTTTGCAGAGGCGATTAAGATCGGGGAAAGGTAGAAAATGGTTTGAAAACGGGCAGGATTTTGAGTCAGTCGGCCATCAGAGCAACCTCCCAAGCCATCCAAGGCGGGTCTGGAGGAATGGCCAAAGGTAATAAGAAAGAAGAAACGGTTATGGCAGCATCAGGGGCAAGAAGATACCGTGCTCCTAGACCTGTGTTTTCCGAAAGAACCCCTCAACATTACTACCCTCATCATGACATGGCTTATGCTCCTCAACCATATGCGGTCATGAATGCTCAACCTTTTGCTCGGCCGCAGCCACATGCCAATAGAAACCAAGCTCCATTTCAAAGAAACCAGCCTCCTCACCAAAACCACTATAACCCCCGTCCTCCACAAAATAACTCCCGTCCTCGTGAACCGCCTAGGAGGCCAAATTTTACACCAATCGGTGAATCCTACTCCAGTCTGTTTCTGAGGCTTGTTCAAATGGGTCTGCTGCAGCCCATACCTCCAAACGGGCAAAACCCAGAATCGCCTTCCTACCAGCGGGGTGTCCGATGCGCTTATCACCCAGGAGCTGAGGGGCATGATACAGAAAACTGTTGGACATTGAAAAGAGCCGTGGAAGACTTGATAGAGCAGGGGAAGATAGTGCTGAGGGATGAGGAGGTCCCAAATGTGACCAACAATCCTTTGCCAGCTCACAATAATGGACCTATGATTGGAATGATCTGCGAGGATAAAGAGTTCGATCCGGCATTAAAGGCCATCATTGCCATTGCTGACGCAGAAAGAAAACCAAAGGTTGCTTCAAAGCAAGATAAAGGGGATAAGAAAAACAAAGTCACCAAGGCGGAGCCAGAAAAGAAAGCTGAAGCCAAAACAGAAGCGATACCCCCCAAGGTTGGGCGGTTGTTAGATCAGCAGAGTTCAGGCCCAAAATTTTGTTACGCCAAGCCCACGTCTGTATAGTGTTCTATGCATTAAACCTGTATTGGGCCAAGTTTGAAGGCCCAAAAATGCTGAAATCAAAAAATTCTTTAAATTATATTAGGAATATGGTGATTGATTTGCAAATATAAATTTAGTTTCTCGAGTTAAGTAGCGGGTTCAAATTAAGAGGGTTCCCCTTTTGTTTGAATTCGGACTTGAACCCAAGACCCGAACTAGCCCCTTTTAGAGACAAAATAAATAGAAAATCATAGGTCACTTTAGTTTGGCCTTTAAATAAAAATGAGATGAGCCTCGCCAAACAAAACACATGAATTGCGGGGCCCTCTTTAAATGCTTAATCAAAATACTTAGAATCCGGGGCGTGCCGTTTAGCAAATTTCATGGCCCCCGCAAAGTAATAATACGTTAGTCGCTTTAGGCGCGCTTTTAATGATCTTACCTTCCTAAATATGGGCGTGCATTTCATGCAACCCAAATCCAAATCCCAAAACGTTGAATAAGAATGTGTCAAGAATCCGGGTGCATTTCATGTGACGTGATCCGAAAACACATTTTTAAACGACATTCACTTTCTTAAAATTTAACTAAAGGCGGTAAATAATCTTAAAATTGCACTATAAGATGACATATATTAAAATCAGATTGTTAGCCAATTATAATGATTTAAGCGACCGTGCTAGAACCACGGGATCCGGGGGTGCCTAACACCTTCCCTCGGGTCAACAGAATTCCTTATTCAGAATTTCTGGTTCGCAGACTTCACTTGGAAAGTCGAAATTTTCCTCGATGTGGGATTCAAGATAAACCGGTGACTTGGGACACCAAAAGCCAAACCTATCCCAAGTGGCGACTCTAAAAATAAATAAATAATCCCATTTCGAATAATGTCACTTTAAATGGAAAAACTCCCTTATACATTTATCCTTCGGGATAGGTGTGTAAAAAAGGAGGTGTGACAGCTCTGGCGACTCTGCTGGGGTAGTGGGGTTGTGGGTAGACTCTGGAGAAGTTTGGTCTCCTGGGTGGGGTGTGTAAAAAAGGAGGTGTAAAACAGAATTTCGATTCAGGGTTCAAGAATTCGAGCTTAATATAATTGTTATATTTGGCTTTATCTGATTTTTCTACATGTTCCACGTTATATGTGCTAATTGCTTTGCCGCTTTGATATTTGTTGAAATTGTATATATAAACTGCCGCGAATCCCTTCCTCTTTCTGAGTCTTCTACATCATGGAGAAGGGTGCACTTCGTGTAGCTTCTCTTCTGTTTAGAGTCTTTCCCAATTTAGAACGAGGTTTGGATAAGTTGCTAAGCCGGCGGAGCTTCTGTATCCCCGGTACGCTGCCTCCCCCTCGGCCCGAGTTGTCCGCTCGGGTAAACCAGGTCTAGACCAATAAACCTAGGGTTTAAAACCTAGAAGAACAAAACCTCATGCCGGATCCCTAGTAGGACGCTTGTATGCATCATGTGAATTTGACTTAGGGGACTCAACACAGGGGTTGGGTCCGTCTAGGACAGGTGACCTGAAATAATGGACCATCCTGATGCATCTTACGTGCTACTTGCGCATTTATTTGCTCGGCTTTGCATGTTGACCGGTTTGTTTAAATGAGTGAAGTATGAAAATAGCAGTGTTAGGACTAAGTGAGGGTGACCATTTGTTTTGAAAATACCCAATGCCCACATAGTACCAAAATGCTGCCAGATTTTTGAAAAATGAAAACAACAAAGGAAAAGAGAAAAATATTTGAAAAATAGAAAGAAAAGTGTTGTTCAAAATAGTTTTGGCAAAGCTGACCGAACTACGCGGGTCTGATTCTCACCGGATGTGAGATACGTAAGCAAACCTCATTGGTTTCGACCCCAATTTTCAAAAAATCCAAAAATATTTTCTTTCTTCAGAAATCTTTCCTTAGATAATTTAAAAAAAAAAAAGAAGTTTTTAAAACTAAAAAACGGTTTCCTTATTTCTAATGTCTTTCATAAAAATCAAAATCCAAAAATACAGGTTTCCTTCATTTTGAAGTATTTTTCCAAAAATCCAAAAAAAGAAATCAGAAACAAAAATCCAAAAATACTCTTTTCTTCTTTAGAAGTCTTCTTTTGTAAATGTCAATAAAATTTTTGAATATTGAAGTCCAAAAGTATTTTTGCTTTTCTCTAGAAGTACTTTTGTAAATAAATAAAAGCTCAGAAATTCAAAACATTTTTTTTAAAGAAGTCCCTCTTTCGAAAATTAAGAGGTTACATCCAAAATCCAAAAATATTTTCTTTTTTCCTTAGAAAAAGATAAAACAAATGAAAACCTCAAACAAAAAAGTATTTTTTTTTTTACTTTTAAAATTCCCAAAGTTCAAATCAATTCCCAATATTCCCGAACTACGCTGGTTTGATTCTCACCGGATGTGAGATACGTAGGCAACCCTCATCGGGTCCAACCACCCTTTTGCAAAAAATAGCCAAAAATACCAAAATTGTAATTTTTGTCAAAATAAGTCGGGTGATGCCATTTTTGTTTTAAAATAAGCCGAATGTCCTCAAAAGGACGCCGGAAGGCCACTTTTGCAAGAACAGCCACCTTGGGTCATTTTCAATGGTTAGCAGGCACAGCCTTAAAATCTTCTTTCCCAAAGTGCTGAAAGCCCGTATCTGCAAAACCGAGTCTTTGTTTTCTTAAATAAAAGTTTTGAAAAATAGTCACTTTTTCCTTTTAGGTCAAAATAAATCATTAAAATACTCCTTAGATGTCTTTCTTTCATAAATAATAAATATAAAAAAAAATACAAATTTTGAAAATTGAGTCCGAAAATATTTTTGCTCAAAAATCCAAAGCATTTTCATAAAAGTCCCTCTTCCGAAAATTAAGAGGCAACTTTCAAAATAAAAAAAAATAAAATATTTCTTTCTAAAAATTTCCAAAGTTCCAATAAAAAGAAAAGAAATTTTTAGAAGTCTTTCTTTCAAAAAATCAAAATCAAAAATCAAAAATACATATTTCCTTTTTTCTTTTTAAAGTATTTTCGTTCAAAAATTCCAAAAAAAGAGTTAGCTTATTCACCTTATTTGCAAGAACTACGCTTGGTCTGATTCATGCGGGGTCATGATACGTAGGCAATCTCCATAGGATTCGACCGTAACCCTAAGAAAAAAAGAAGAAGAAAATACTAGGGAAGGAAATAATAGAAAAACAAGAGAGAAAGAATCGCAGAAAGAGAAAATAAGGAATCGAGAGAAAAACCATGGCAAAGAAAAGGGAAAAGCAGAAAGTGAAAAACATATGGAAAAGAAAAATGAGAGAAAAATAGAAAGAGAAAGAAAAGCAAGAAAACCAAAGAGTAGAAATCAAAAGAAGAGAAAATAGGAAAAGAAAAGCCGGGATGACGCATGCAACCAGTGCAAACATGTAGACATCTATTTAACTGTATAGGTGCATCACACCCCAATGTGCGATTACCTATCTGTTACTTGTCTCAAACTAACCGTGTGTTGCTGTCAATTCCAGCCTAGCCTTTAGAAACGGTGGTTGGTTGTGGTAAGCTGGCATCGCATCAATACTTTACCAGATCGAAAGGAAGTGTGGAAATGTCTACAGAAATGACTTTGCCCGCAGTCCCCATCTCTGAGGACAGCCCCATCTCGGGGATCCCGGCATCTGAGTCTGTCACAGCGAAAGAGAACCGGATACTACGTCTTCGACTCATGGAGATGTGGGACGCCTGGACCAATGGAAGAGAGCCTCCAAGCGCCATCCCTGGATTTCCTGAACTATTCCCTAGATCCGGGGGTACCTCCAATATCCCCATCAGCCACCCTCATACTCCTTTGGGACAGCCTACCATGACTGCTCACTTCGTCGGAACGCCTTCTGAGGTCCGCCCCCAGGTGTTCAGAGCAGGAGCAGCTCCTAACATCTTCACTGCTCCACCATGCTTTGCTACAACACAACCCTCACTGCCAAGGCCCGCCTTTGATCCCTCAGCTTTCACCTTCCAAATCCCTGTCTTTCCAGTGGATCCTCCTCAATATCCCACATATAATTACTCTCAGCCACCACCATTTGAGCTTACGCCAGGACAAGATCAAACTCCCAAAGCTCCTGAACAAGATGAGATGGCGAAAAGAATGAGAAGCCTTGAACAAA